>NW_027286908.1:1530000-1830000 GCF_022747635.1 Hetaerina americana
TGTTTAAGTGGATATGTTCATGTCGTATCAAAGAAAGCTGTTATCAAACTTGCCTTTTTGAAATTTTTTCTTCATCAGGGCATAGACAGGATAGTTGAAAACTGGAAGAGACTGGGAAGGTCAGGGTTTTGTCTGTGCCAGTCAAATGATTATCATTTGGGCATGAAACCATATTAGCATAAGCACCATTGTACTTTGGCTACTTCAATAAAAATATATAGCTCTTATATTAGCATCTGAAAATAACAGCAGTTTAGCTGACTTGTGGTAGATTTGCTTTTGCTACTTCAGTACTGATAGAATAGTATGATCCTACTAATAGTCTGTTGCTAAGTAGATGTCTTCTAAACCCAACCAATGAGATAATTTACAATGACATAATTTTGTAAATTTAAATCAAGCTCCTAAAGCCTAAGGTAGTAATATTTTTGATAAAAATGAATGAGGTAACAAGAGGTGTACATTTTATATTTCCTAATAGACAGAAACAATGATCTCAATGAAGACTACAATTGTGGTTTATTCCTCTCTAGCTGGAGATTAAATTTGCATGTATCTTATGGAAAATGAGTGTATACCACCCGAAGTCACTTGCCTACCTTAAGACTGAATCTGCAGCCCTTAATTAGGATTGTACTGTGGTCACAGAGAGGTGGAGTTTTTCGTTGATTCAGCATGGTTAATTGAGCAGTTTTCTTTGTTTTTCCTCTTGTTAGTGGTGTAGTCAAAGTAGTGAACTTTATCACAAAAATAATTTTTTATTGAGTTAAAGTTTTAAGTTTATTTTGTGACAATAAAATACGTAGTTTTCAACATTTGCTCACTGTGAATCGGTATGTCAAATTGTTCTAAATGCTTTTAATGTATGTCTTAATTGGCGAAGAAAAGTTCTGTTATTACAGTTGCAAGGCTTTTTTGAACTGATTTTTAGATATTGCACTTCAAAAAAACAAATTGCATTTCATTTACCTGTGCCCATAGTGAACCCTGGGTAGTTAGCACTTCAGAGTGTGACTGAATCACCTCCGATTGCCATTGTCTTGTTCACCCTCCCCAACAAGTGCCCACTTGTCAGTTGATGCTGAAGACACCTCCCTTCTTTTCATGTGATCCAGTTGTTCCTATGGAGAAAAATATATGTTAATTTTCTAGTCTTTGTTGGATTTGACTTTTCACTCATGGTATTTTAGGTCACTCTATGACTTGTCTTAACTCTATGACTCACTTAATTGACTTGCCAAAGTCAATTTTAAAAAATCTAAGTGATGGCAACATTAAATTACATCGAAGTAGTCCCCCGTTGTTATCCAAGCTCTGGATGTAATGGCAAATTTAGAGGTTTATGAAAGGGTTACAAAATAGATATTTGTATATTTAAGGTGTTTTCTAAATTGAAAATGAAAAGAAATTTTAGAAGTTTTTTGTGTTGTTAGGCCAGGCATAATTTTTGTAAAATCCTTACATGAATTCAATCATTTATGTTTTTTAATAATTATTGTTGAAAGGAAATATGTTGTGCTACTTCATTTTTGGTATTGATAAAATATTCATATCTTCTTTACACTCTGAAATTGTTGCATTGATCTTCATATCTTCTGTTGAAATCCTTTTTTGTTTAGTTTTCTTTAAGTTCTGTTGTGTTTTATTCCTTGGTCTTGAGATTATTGTCTTTAATTGTCTCTCAGCTTTGGAAATCTTGTAGAAATCATCTGCATTCTTACATTTGTTGGAAAAACTTATGGGACTCCTAGTACTGAGACATTTCCCACCCCCCATTACTTTTGATTTTCCATTGTCTTGTAATATATTTAGATGGAAGAGAGAGAGAGATATGATATGGAAAGTTGGGTTTTTTTGAAAATCATGTTATTATTTCCAGAGCAATTGATAAGCACAGTATTAGTAATCACCAATAATGTATATTGTTTACTTGGGGATTGCATTTTTTAAGTTCCATATTTTGTTAATGATTAGGACTTCTTGTTGTACAACTTTAACATATTTTTGTGCCTGCTTTGCCGAACAGCATGAGAAATCGTAGGTTGCTTCGTTCAGTCTCTTTTGTCAGACTCGAAGAAGCCCGTGTTGAATCCGCCACGACGATCCGCACTTAAGAGGAGCCCATAACCGTGCCGAAGTCGGATTATACTCAGTCGAGCCAATCATATCTGTGTACCGTTTTTGAAAATAATGTTGCCCCGATTCGCAACTGCATCAATTAGGACTCGTGCTAATCAGCGTTGACCGCAAGGGAGTCGAACCGCGTTGCTTCGCCCACCCCCGTGCCATTAAATCCGCCATCCGCTGCCACCATCCATCTCGTCACTCGTGAGGTCCCCGCGGGACGAGAGGGCTAACACGCGCGGTCAGGAGCGGTGGGCCCCGCTGCCCTAGAGGTTGAACATGAGGGCGGCGGGGGTGGGGGGTTAAGGCGGGTGGCGGAGGTGGCGTGGCCGATAGAGGAGTCGCCGGCGCACACGTGCAGCCGCCCTCCATACTTTCCCATTTTTCAGCTCAAAGATGTATCGGCGCCGAATGGACGCCGGCCCGCCAGGGGTGACCCGTGGTGAAAGCTGGAATCGTTGCATCGCTCTGGTTGCTACTTTTGACCACGCAGCTTTGGGTTCCTTGGCGATAGTCGATTGAGGGAAAAGGGAGCGTGTTAATGAAGGTTTGCGGAAACATGTGTAAACATCGTTTCTCAGGTTTAATCCCCGTCCGAACCACCGCGCGGACACGATTGCACAGGTGCGCAGGTCTCAGGGAATCTCGGGAAGGGTGCGCGGCGATTCGGGGTGTGGAGGAAGGGGGGGAGGGGGCAGAGTGAATCCCTACGGGTGACCGCCGCCGCCCGAGGGGGTTGGTCGGTTACCGTTCTACTCTCCTCGGGAGTCGACGAACCCGCGGAGGAGGGGGCGCGGGCGGTGGGAGGAGCCCCATGCACCCTCAAGGGGTCGCAGGGGCCGATGGGGGCCGCGCTCGTCCCTCGCCAACCTCCCCCGGTTACCTTCGCCGCGAAAACTCACGATCCACGCACGCGGGGACGCCGCCGCGACCCCCTGGTGCCCGTGGCGCGGCCCGAGAGACACAGATGGGCGGGGGAGTGGCGTAGAGAGGGAGTGGGGGAGATTCCCCCACGAGCGAAGAGGAGGCTTTTCGAGGCAATTATGTAAATGATGATGGCAGACGGGGGGGTTGGCGGCCCCATCTTTGGCCGCGCATGGACCTCCCCCCCTCCACCCGCCCGCCGGGGCACGAGTCCCGTGTCGGCGGCGGCGGCGTCTTTCCCCGTCTTCCGGGGCGCCCCGGAAGGGAAGTGAGGGGGGAGGGTACGGATTGGCGAAGCTGCCGCCGCCTCGGGGTTTTCCGCCCGGGGACACGGGTTCGATCTTTCTCTCCGTGCGTTTGTGCTCCCCGACGGATATATGTCTATCATCAGGGTCCTTCGTGTTTCGTGCTTGTTAGTCGTGAGCGGCACTGGCATTTTCGAACATCGGTGCTATTCGTTTTATCACCTGATCTTGTCTTTGCTGTCGGCGCGGGGTAATCTGGTTTGAGCAGTTCAGGCGTTGCTTCCCTGCTTCAAACACGTGGATGATGGCTTACATTTATTTGCGGACAACTGATCTGGACAGCACTGGCCTGAAATTATTAAATGAATTATAGGCCGTCACCGAGCTTCTGGAATATTTTTAGATACGTTCCACTCGATCCATGTATTTACTGTGGTTAGGATTAATCCAAGTACGAGCACTAGTCCATGACACGGAGGGGAAAGCTATGCCAAAATGCATCTCGACCCCTTTGCCCTCGGACCAATATTCAGTGCCTGGTAGCCACATATGTGATTCCCTCGAATGCGAACACAAACCGAAGCATCTTTTATGTAGAAGTTATGGTACGCCATTTTGCTGTTGCCTAAGTGGTAGTGGGTTGCATGACGACACGATAATATTTACTGTGGACTCAACATCTATCCCTATTGTTGAGTAATTTTTCAAGAATATAAAGAAATACGGTTGTACAATATCGTTGCCTCCACCTGTGAATGTGTTATATCAGTGTTCTTGCCTCTTTTTGTTTTTCAGGAGAGTGGCTGAGGTGAGTGTGTTAACATTTCTTCTCTCTTTTACATGATTTTAATTTTGGAGGGCTTGTCTTTGGCGGGTAACCTGTCCGCTCACAATCGTGTGGGTTGGAACTGGCCTCCAAATGGACCCTTTCTCAAGCAACCGCGTTGGTTAACAAATTGTGATCGTGGTATGCCTGATATGATACTCATATTGAGGTAACAGGTTGCATCAAAGCGACCTAAATGGATGTTGCATGGCTGTCCGCACGAGTCATTCCTGCTTACTGATGGACGTGTCGTTCCCTCACTCCCAAATCTCGCAGTGGTCCGGGAATGACATCTAGTTCTATTTACATGCTAAACATTTTGAAACTTACCATAAATACTCCTGAATACAATTCAGTTTTTCACGATAATGGTGTTATCCTATGTTTCGTCGCTTACAGTTTTCGAACTCACGCCTTCAAGTTAGAATCCCCAGAGTAATGTATTTTAATTCACAGGTGACCAATGGGAATACGCCATATCTTGCTCAGTGATGGGCCAGGCCTTCCGGCTGCTCACTCACTCTCGTTCATAATGTGTCGACCCCCTGGGAAAGGAATGAAACGCAGGGGACGGGGAGGCATTGATGAATCAAGAGTTGACGGAGTGCATTTGATATGAGAACATTTATGGTTGATTTCGATTTTTGGTCATTCATTTAATGCTGACACGAGGATTCGTCGTGGCTGCTTTTGTTCATTGTAGCTCCTAGACTGAAGGACGAAACCTGATTAAAATTGTTTGAAGCATTGAAATGAGCTCTGTCTACTAGTGCGTATTTTTAGGGCGCACAACTGAATTAGAGCTTTCGCCAGGTGAGGTTGGTTTTTATGAAATTCTTTAACATTTGTTGTGGATTAAGTGAATCATAGTGTACGTGGGGACACAGTGCAATGAAAAATTCTGAGTATGGAATTTATTAAATGATGATTGTAATATTTTACCAATACATAAATGATAAAGTGCATTAAAATGGATGATAATATGCAATAAAAGAGATGATGATATCTATTTTAATAGTATGCTTTTAAAAGTGAATGTTGCAGTACTTGATAATGATTGAACACTTGTACAAGTGGGTACTCCATTCAATCTGCGCGCGTCCTGAGGCAAATTCTCACTCTGCGTGAGAGAGCGAATTTGCCCGCTGAACGCAGCCCAGGTGTCCCTGGAAAAGCTCGTTAGATCCGGCAGGAATTTTTTTCCTGATCACCGTTTTGGTGAGTTATATTTTAAACAATGAGCGAATACAAATTCATTTTTTCCTATTCTCTTCACTAGATTATAGTTATTTAATATCAAACGCTATACATTTCGAGTCTCTAAAATTTTAGTTTAAATGAATTCCCCGTGAAATCACGATTCGTTATCCTTTGAAAGCGTCTACCATAGCCAAAATTAAACACATTTTTGATCAAAGCGCTGAACTGATTTCTGTGGTTGTGAAAAGGGTTTCAGGGAGTGATAGCTATTTGTCCATGATCTCGACGGTTAGACTGCCAGAGGTCGGTTGGCTGACGGGGAGGGTGCCATCGTTGGCTGTATTGCTTCTCGTTCGCGCAATGAGAGAAACTGAGTCAGTGTGCATAAGTATTGTTGTGTATACCCTAATATCAGGGTAACATTTTCTTCTCGATCCATTCTTAAAATTGTAATTGCCATTGATGCTTCTAGTGGATTCATCATTCAGTTCATTGTTCCCCTATCGGTTACTTTCGAAGCGCTCAAATCTCTGCAAAACCCCTAAAATCAAAAATTACTTGTCCAAAAAAGTGCGAATACGACATCATACCAAGTGCAAGGCGACATTGGTGGTCTCTTAATGAGAGTTAATTTAAAACTTTACCTTAAATATTTTTCTCCTTCGGGTTTTCTGCTTCACAATTTCTGAAATGTTTATTATTTTTCTCTCTCTGTCCTTCTTACCCAGCATTCTTGTCTTATTACCTACCGCAGTGCTTATCAAAACCTCTCCAACATTTTCCTCTTCTTCTAATGTCCTCTACTCACCAATGACGTTCGTTCGGATTTCATAAACTCTCCATGCGTCTCAAAATTTCTAAATTTACGTCTATTGTATGGGCTCGAAGATTTTTTGGAGGCATAATGTTTCAGGCGTCTTCTTTACTCTTTTTCTTACCACTTCGCTCGTCCATTTCCTCTTCTTCGTAATGCTAACTTCGCTGAGGCAATTATTCTCGCATGTTGTTGGGACTCTATGGTCATTTTCATCCAGAAAACTGTTCAACCCTCTGTAACCGCCTCTCATGACCACCTACGCTTAATTGAGTACCAATTCTGAATGATCGATCACATCCAAGTGGTGCATCTTCATCACGTTCTTCCACATTATCCAGTTAACCGCCCACGATAACTCGCACAACGCCTCACTCGTGTGAGCAATCCCTCGCCAATTTAGTGGAGTTTTGTTTAATCTTATTTATGGACAAACTTCTAACAAGAAAACTAATATTGTCATTTTCAAAAAGTTGTACACCACAGTTTGACAACATCGTGTTCATTACCCCACAACGTTTGCAAAATACGCTTGGTGGACCGTTAGCAAAAATATTTTTGCGGGTCTTATGAATCCATTCATCTTAGCGTTTACGTATGTTTGCCCTTACGAGTAGCAGAGGATATAATTCAAACATGTTTTCAGGTATATCGCCAAGATTTTATCCGAAGCAATAGGTCTGACGTGACCGCTTCCTCCAATCTTCTCACGTATCTATTATCAGTAACTAACTTATTAAGGAGCAGTTAATAATTGGCTTATTACAGTTCGGGCCAGGGTTCAAATCACGGTGGCGACCGCATTTTTCAGCTGTATCCCGATCACTAATTGGGTGATACGTGGAGAACACTATACGTGGTGTACGGTGTCCGTCGAATCGGCCATGGAACTGTGGTCCCATTGGCGCCTTTGATTACAAGTTGGCTAACGTGGATTCCAGTTTCTATCAATCCATCTTCGCCCATTCCCTGAAAATCCTCAGCCTCTACCGAATTGTCCACCCATCCCTATTGGTGCCAATGAACTCTGCTGTCGTTCGCCTTATCCCATAAATTAATCATTAATGAAGCTCAATAAAACTACTGATTCAACAACCTTGTTACCATGATATTCCGCTTTACTCAAAGGTTTATTTCATTACAAATTCTCAAGAATGGAAACTGTAATGATGTTCTGCTGGCTGCTGACTGGCTCAATGATAAGGTAAATTAAGTAAATCTCTTTCCGTTACGATGGCTAGGAATTGAAAGGAGTAACCGTGAATTATCTTATGGTTATAAATTGTTTTGTCCATAGACCATTCTTGTATTGGACCAACTACTGCTAAGCACTACGCCAACGTAAGTTTTGCGTACAGAAACATTACTTAGATTAAGCTAGCCATCGATTTGATTAACTTGTGAAGAAATAAACATTTGGCTGCAAGGAAAAACTATAATTTATCAAACTTTGAAACTTGTCATTACTGTGAAACATTGTATTTACATACATTAATAATTTGTTCCCCTGGAAAGTATTGCTTGCGATTTCAAGGAGAATACACGTTTTGTTCTACCCTGAGAACGTGAATACAGTAGTACTAGTAGCATTCGTTGTCTTAACTGTGGCCTTAAGCTTGCAATACACGATTTTCGGGAGTGGGAATTTTTCGAGGAATATTACTGCTTTCTTTTTTAGAATTCGAGTGTTGTAGGGTTAGCGACTCATCGGATATTTTTTCGTGGCGTAATTTTGAATTAAGATGAACTCTATGGTAAACGAATAAACATTCTTGAATCTACTTCCTATAAAAGCATTCACTCCCCCCCCCCCCAAATCCCTCTGAGAATTACCTGTCTATGGTCGCCTCCTTCGGTATTGGATCTCAATGCCCTGAATGCCAGACGAGGGGCGCCTATTTTCCCAGCCGCCAGTCTGATATCTACTGACTGTTATGGACCACCAAGGGACACGATCGCCCAATAATTGTCATTTTAGCGAAACGGATAGATCTATGCTCTTTCTCTCAGGGATGATTTACCCTGGGATTTTTAATTAAGGAATTAGATATACTCCAGAGTAAATCCAACAAACTTCATAAAAATTATTTTGTCGTGAAAAGTAGACAAGAAGTGTTACAAAGCGATTACGAAACCGAAGCAACCAGCCACTGGAATCTCCGAGACGAGCCAGTCTGAAATTCTTCAACTCTCGCGTTTCTGTACCATTGCAGCTGGGATCAGGATTCTCGGGGGAATCTCGAGATTTCTTTACCCGCTCCAATTAAGGAGAAATTAACCACGGCTGTGCAATGGAAAAATAAAATAGCTAAATGTCACCACTTTTGTTCCCGTCGACTAATTCGTCGGCTGTTAACGATAATCCCTAGTTTACACGATACCTTAGAACGTGCCCGCGCATAAACGAGTTTAGTTTCCAATTCTTCATGCTTCCCCGTTTTGTGGAATTGTATAATGTGGGGAATTTGAAGGGGAATGGTTTCAGGTTTTAAAATTCCATTGCCTTATCCGTCCGAGGGCTCTTGAAGGAACGTCCAAACGTCCAGCTTCCCCCTTTACCCTCCATGTGGAGAGGGAGGGCAGGCCGTGCCCTATATACCGTCGGCGGGTTTCATCGGAGATCCACGTAACCCGATATTTATCTCCTTCTTTTCCACCGTGGTAACCATCGGTCACACAAAAATCGGCTCAACTAACGACTTGGGGACAAAATTCGCGATAGGGGAGGGTTAAGTCAGAGAAATGTCCCGAGGGAGTCGTATTAAAAAAAGTTTCTTGTTTCCATGTCAATTCCCGTATCAATCTAAATGTGTTGTCGTCTTAGGTATTATTCTAGTTTGAAGCAAAATTAAATTGCTGCGAGTTTCTCTCTCTATCACACTCGGTAGAACTTAGGAGAAAATAAATATGCAGGGCCGAGGTGTGTTATCGGTAATAAGTGAGTTTTGGAACATGAAACTGACAGCACTAAACAATCAGCCCTCTTCATTACGAAGAAAGTCATCTCTGGTTGAGGGAAACTCCTAAGAGTATTTTTCTTATGATTTCAATGCGCGTTTGATGAATACATAATTTATTACATCCCAGCCTTCGATGTACTCCAAAATCGTATACTCCTCACTGCATGTGAGTGTCCTAAACATACTTATTTATTTGTGATTATTTTCGAATTCCTTCGTAAGGTATCGTATCTATTTTAATGGTTAAGTTCTAAGCAACACCTGTCAAAAGCTTATTTTGGGCCCTTAACCTGACCTATATGTAGTCTAGCCTTCATCTCACCGCTTATTCCGCACCCCCTCGTCCAGTCCACTGGTTACGCACAAGGTGGAGATAATGAAATTCAATACGAATTACGGCCTCCGTTAATGCATATTACGGAAAAATCTGCCCATTATATATTGAAATAGATTATCTGGATTTGAAATTAAGTTGATTTGCCTCTCATGTGGATAATGTTATATATTTATGATGACAAATAATGGACTAAACAGCTCGCATTTTCATTGATAGAATAAGATTGGAACGAAATAATCGCGTAATGTCAATAAAGAATTCCTCGAGCACATCGAATATGTTGTTGTGTATGGATTGGAATGTAATCATTTTTCAATTCAGTCGTCTCCTATGGCTTTTCTCGAGCCAGTCTGAAATGCGGCTCACCCGTTGGTGGGGAGCAACCCCCTAGTGCAGCCCGAGACAGTCGCCTACGTTTTGGCGCGCGCTGTTTGAATTTTTCGAGCGGCGGACCACCGTTTGTCATGAAGCCCTCACGGGAGGAACTGAACCGAAATGAATGCGCTTGTGGAAAATGTGGTAAACTATTAGTTCAGGAAAGTAAAAAATATCCTAATTTTTAATTCGCGGTCGTTAAAGATGCCACCATTGTTTTTTTCCCTACTTGTGCGTGTGTGTTTTGAAAACAGAGCAGTGTACATATACTCTGCATTTCCCCTTCCACTCACGCCGTCGCGAGCTGCGCGGCATCAATATTAATGTGTTGAGTTTGCCAAGTTAACTTAGCGCTCGTCCCTGTTTTTTTGTTTTTTTCTTAATCCCCTTTACCTTAAATTACGAGGTGTTAAAATTTTCGGAAACAAATCAGATAAACAGTACTGGGCCCAATGCTATTCCCCATTTAATTGGGGTCTTTAAGGAACTCTCCACTGGATCCCTCTTCATCATCACGTTTTGCGTCATTCCCCGGGGATTGAACTCCCTGGCGTGAAGGGGGAAAGAGCACTGTAGTGCATGGACAAGTTATCAGAAAATCCCGCCTTTCCAGGTGGGTGGGTGTGTGATTCCAGAGATTTTTAAACTGGGTGGGTTTATTTAGCATGTTTCCTAATGTAAATAATTATTTAAATGAACATTCTGAACTCATTGTAAATTATTGACCGCTTAGTTCAGAATGTTGATTCTGAAAATTTGGATTTAGAAATCATGCATGGGTAATATAATGCAATTCGGTACACATTAAAAGAGTCAAAAATATTCGGCGAAAATGGTAAGATTACTTGGGTGGCCTTAGGCGGATCGACTCGCTCTGTAGGAGAAATGAAAATCCATTCAGGAGAGAAACGAAGGTGGAACGCTTCAAGCCCTTAGGGCATTGGAGAAAGTAAGTGTCGATGGCATTTCGCACTTGTCAGCGTCAATTAGTTGTGTGCTGTACATAAAAGCAATCACCGCCTCTATGAATGGCGGAGGTGGTGCCGGAGGCTTCAAACGTATCAAGGAGGCTTATCTTCCATTCGATTTCCTCCCTTGTAAAGTTTTTAAAACATGTTGACATTTTTGGGAACCTATTGTGTGCATTTAAGGGCCCGAACCCTGGAAGGTCCCTAACTGTTGCTTGCTTATTGGGCTCATGTTCGAACCGTTCCCCGATGTACAGATATTCGTGCAAACTATTTGCATTACAAGATACCAGAGAAATTTGTGGGCACTGAGGTGGTGCAGTTTTCACATTTGTGAAGTGAATTTGCACGCATGTGCTATATCAACGAATCCATGTGGGATTGTGCTCGGAAAGTATTTAAATAATTAATATATCGGCTAATGAATCACGAAGCGCCAACAGTTCGAGATATGATGTGTTCAAACCACGTCCGTCATTCCTCGTCTTCGAGTAAAATAATTTGGGGCTCGACAGCAATGATATGACCTTAGTAACCGAACAGGTGTAGCATTCTTTGGGGCGGTGCCAAGAGTCATCAGGCCCCGGGGGGTGGCTCTGTTTCGCGCAGGCATTTCGTAGTGAATAAGAGTGCGAGAGATTTTAACGCGCGGCGATCGGGAGATCGCGCGGCTGAGCAGCCTGAGATACTCGCGGCAGCGCGACACCTGGGTGCTGCTGGGCAGTTCGATTGTCCGGCGAAGTTAGACCGATCGCTCGATTGTTTTGGAAAAGACAAGCGGAGGCGTGTGGGCTGTGTTTGTGTCGATTTCTTCCCCCGCTCGAGGAAGGGTGCCGGGCGGCGCGCCGAGTGTCGCTCCCCTTCCAGGCGGGTGCAAGGGTGCCGGCCCTGGATGTGGACAATTGAGGGTCGCCCTTTGGGTTTTCCGTATGTGTGTGTGTTCGGGCTGTCGAGTCCATCGAGCGGCCGCCCCTCTCTCCAGAGTCGCCCCCCCCCCCTTCCTCCGCCCGCCCTCCCCGTCCGCCGCCACACACCTGTTCGCCCCTTGGCCCCCCGTGGGCCCCCCTGGCGCCCCGGGCCGGCCCCCTTCGGACCCCGGCCCCTCTCGCGACCTCGGCCCGCCCCTCGCGCGGCCCCTGCCCCGCCCACGCCGCATCCCCCACGCCCACCCGCACCTTTGCTCACACCTGCGACACCGCGGGGATCACCGGCTGCGACCGCTCGCTCGCTCTCTCTCTCCCTCCCTCTCTCTCTCTCTCACTCCTTCCCTCTCTCGCCGCTGCAGCACACATTCCCTCACTCCCCCTCCCCTTCCCCAGCTTACCTCCTAGCCGTGTCCGTCCAGGGGGGCGGGTCCGCGCCTCCAGGGCCGGCGATGCTGCTCCGTAGTCATCCTCCGTGCCTCCGGCTGCCGTGGTGCGGTTGCTCCGTCCGCGGCCCCTCCCGCTCGCCCGTTCCGTGGCTCGGTCGAGGCCCGTCTGGTGGCGGGGCGCGCTTCCTCCTCTTCTCCCGGCGGCCCACCCCCTCCCTCCCCTCACTCGTGGCCACGTGACCCCGCAATATGACGAATCGCGAAGTCCGATCTTTATACGGACATGTCGCTGTGGCGGGCGGGCGGGTGAGTGAGTGAAGCGAGTTACGGACGTGCTCCCTCCCCCACTCCATCGCGCGCTGCTTCCTTCTTCCTTCCGCCCTCCCCCACCCCCCCGCCACCTCCTCCCAAATACGCCGTGACGTGCGTGCGTGCGTGCCTGGGTGAGCACGCGTGTGTGGATCGGCGTGCCTCCGCGTGCTCTCTCCTCGCGTCCCGTTTTGGTCCGCCGCTGTGGTCGTCCGCGTCTCCTTCCTTCCTTCCTTCCTCGCACTCCTCCCCTCCTACCCCACTCCCTCTCAACCCCCGGTAATCCTCTCACCACCCCAATATCCCGTACCACCCCTCCTGTCAACCATTGCCCGGCCGCTCATCGAAGGGTCGCGTTTGGACAACACTTCTTTCTGCCCGCCACTTGTCCTTACCGTAATTTTCCCAATGTGATACGCATTTTTTCCCGCATAGCATGGTATTAATAATTTTTTTAGATAGGAGGCTCTCTATGGGTACATTTTTACGAGTTGGGGTATAACATGATGCCGTTGTGTTCTCCATCATTCGCGTTGAAGAGTTAGCTTGCGAGACAACTGCCATCATAAGGCCTCAATCCTAATTTTAGTCGACTGCAGCTCGTATTCTTACTTATATTCAATGCGAATTCTATTCCATTACACCCTAATAGCTCTTCATCCGTATTACCATATGCCCCCGGTTGTTTCTCGTCTGGCTCTCCCTTCGTCAAAGGTCTTCAACAATGTGTTTCGCCTAACTTGAAGTACGCTTCCAGTTCCCCAGGTTGTTTTCCCCTACATGTTCCGCTCCATTAGGGCATCATTCTCTTATATTATTGTGTATTATATTTAATTTTTCCTTGAAAATCTTCAGCATCCACTTCCATCGCCTAATTTTGACGGTTTCCATTCGTCGCTACTGTCTTTTCCCTTGTCTCTGATCCGTAGTGTTATACACGCCACGATTTTTTTTAACTTCCTGATGTGCACCTGTTTTTATAACTGTGTCTCCAGGAGTCGCAGTTGTTATCTCTTCATCGTGAGTGTTTTCTTAGCCATAAGTGTTTGCGTCTGGTCCCCGGCATGCATCTACAATTGTGTAAAATTTAACCAATTCTGCAGTACTCTCAGGAAAAGTTACTCGTGTTTCCAAAAAAAAGTTAATGGACAAAATCGATAAGAATAATTTTTTTCTGGTTGATGGCAGTCCGTGACATAAATATTTTAAACATGTTGAGCAGTTTCAAAATTTACTTTTTATCACCGGTCATTAGATGTAAGTCCAGTTGTTTGGTGAGATATTTTCGTTGGTTTGTTCAGCCATTTTGAAAAAAGCTGATATACTTTTATGACTTGATGCTGAATCGCAATATTTTAAATCTGACAATACCGTTAGGTGGTAATTTTATAATGTTCGCAGTGGACAAATAGAAGTAATTTGTTCTAATTATGTCTCCTATGAATGTTTGAGTTCATCGGCGAAAGGGAGGGAATGTTTCCTGTGGGACTTTAATGATTGGGACCTCGGGGGAAAGGTGGGGGGGGGGGCAAGCGAAGTGCGTGCGGCGTGTTGTCCCTCGGCGAGGCGTTCGCTGATATCATTGGCGGCAATCTCATTCGAGATGTTGTTTTAAATTGACGTGGCAGGGAGTTATGAATAGGCGTTAACGTCTCGATTATCCATGCCCTCGCGACGAAGGCGCCCGTATGGAAACTGGGGACCCCCCACCCACCCCCCCTTCCTGGTATGGTGACGTAACCGGAGGAGGAAGACTCTTCTCCCCTCGTTGCGGAAGACGGTGTGTGCATTTGAGAGGATTTCATTTGTTTTTGTTTTGATTTTCAACTTGCGAGAAACGTCTCCGTAACCTTTGTCGGAATGGGTGCATGTTGAACTCGCTAAGGACTCGTGGCAGACGTAAATAAACTTATTCCGCAAGTCCGCGCAGAGGAAAGCTTCAAGGAAATCGAAACGTTCTTTTGTTTACGGTTATTTTTTCTTCTTAAAGATGTCATTTCATTTCTTATGTTCTGTAATCAGCATTATGGGGCAACTTGTCACGTTTCGAATCGGACTTAATTTTGATGAAATTTTTATCGAGCGAGTCCTGAAAGACGGAACCTGGGAAGTGTCGAAGGAAAGTATTATGTTTAACGCTTTGTGTTTTTTACCAGGAACGTACGTTTTACTCTGCAACAGAAAAAAAAAAGAAAAAATTCAAAGAGATCCATCAGGGTAAGGGGTTTTTTTTTCAAATACAGTATTATATCTAAATGCCGTTTCTTTGTAGCTATTTTTTGTGTGCGCATCGACAGTTCTTTGCCAAGGACACCGTAAATTAGTTTCACGAAGAAAAACCTGAAACCTCGAATGCATCCTTTACAAAGCCTATGTTTAAGCATATAGTAACATAACCGTTTAGTAAATGCTCCTTGGGGGTGGCTGCAATATTCAATCCCAAGCGATGTTTCGAATTCCGACGCGAACGGTACTCAGGGCGTCTGGAGTTGAGACGAGCATCGAGATGTCGGTTGAAATGGATAAACTGGCATATGGATTTACCCAGAAGAACTACTTCTCACGCTCTGGAAGCATGAGATATTTCCTTTTAATTAGACACCATGGTCTTAATGTGTATTGAGTTTTTATGTGTTTCTCTTACGTTTCAGGGTTACGGTAGACTTAGTGATAATTCTTTGCATTGTTACCATGATCACGGCGTGAAATAATGTATTCAGTGGATTTGGCATCGTAGTACCCCGGTACTTACTCCGAAACTGAATGTGGCGTACGGATAATACTGGTTACTCTGTGAAGGCCTGGTTTTATTATGTATAGTTAAATCCAATCGTTGGTTATTGTGACGTTTCTTTGAAGTGGATATTACCAAGTCCGATTTTTTTAAACAATTAAGGGCTGATTCATTAACAGTGAAAACAGCGTATTTAAGCTTTGAGAATTTTAACGGTCGGTTTTGAACTAGTCGTTATAGCATAATATTTGGCTGTAATTGGACGTTAAATTTAGACTTTAGTTGAACGAGAAATTATTAGTGTGATATAGTCTTATTCCGTCATATATATCCTCCAGATGGATTATAATATGTGTGCAGCGGATTTAACATGGTATTTTTTTATTCCTTCCGTTGTATGTTCAATATGTTCTAAAGCTGACACTAGCAACATACTATTATGTATGAGCTTGTTGTTCCCCCTGGACTGTATCTTCCAGTCGGGAGTCTCTGCCATGGGGCAAGGGGTATCTCAGCGGAGAGCGAGCGGGCGTCACCGGGCATACATATAGAAACGCTACTTAATGATCGTTTGTTCTCAGATCATTAGTGATGAATTCCGCGAATAAACCGTCTAGCTAGGTCTGCTTTATATAAACAATCAAGTTTTTGCATCATTTGTCATACCGATAAGCATTAATACTCGTATACGTTGTGGTACTTCCCATGAACGCGGGTGCTTCATCATCGTAGTAGCTTATCGTTGAGGTAGTGGGCGGTTTGGGACGATTCCGGAACGTTTCCGAGCTTTTTAATAGCATTTCCCCGCCGTTTGCCTCATTTTCTTCTTCCACTTTATAAATAAGGCGAGCGCAGTATTTTTCCTTCCTCTCTGACTTACTCATTTTCGTTTTCCTCTCCATACATACGTCTCGGAAGCCTCTTAATCTGGGCGCATCTTGCCTCAACTCTCAGTTTTCGGAATAATGCAGCGGTTTTTTTCCATGGTGAAGTCTTACTAATCTTCCCTCTCGTCTCCTCCCCACAGAAGCCCTCCGCCCTGTGAAGGCCAACCCATTTTTCTCTTGCTGCCCTTGGTAGTAAGTCCTTTTTTCGTCCAAAATACTGCCCTACTCAGTGCATAAACAGTCCCATCTCCCCTATTTTATGATCTCATATATTGTTGAACCCTACCTCCTTGCTCTTGCATAATTCGCCCAAAATTGACTGCAATGCCTTTGCTACCGGCTTTAATGCAAGCTCTTCCGTCCGCGCATATAGAGCGACCAGTATTAAGCGATTTGGACAATCCATTTCCAGTTATGTTGCTTGATCTTATCGTTCGGAGTTTGAGACCACTGACTCAGAGGCAAGTATTGAAATCCAATGTTATCGAATAAAAATGGATAGATAATCGTTCAGTTATATCTGCCGCCGTGCCGTAAGGACAATGTGATAGAGCGGTGCGATTGGGTACATCGTTTTTTACGACAATGTCACGGTTAGCGCATTCTAACCTTGCTGCGCTAATCAAAAATGCGTTGAAGTTAGGCGAACACTACATGAAACGTAAACTTAGAATGGGAAATATCATTATACATTAGAGCAGTAAGGTGCATTTTGATACATCACCCTCATCCTATTAATTCACAGGAGGCCCTCTTGATACCAGGATCAACTTCCGGTTCCGATTCACATAAACCTTTAATACATTTTTATTGTTGACACCATATCGGCGTTATTATATCAATCAAAAACACTAATGGTCGTATAATGTATAGTATGAATCTTGTAGCGTGTGATGAACATTACTATAACCGATTCGACCGATCTCTGGAAACAGGCCACCCGACGCACCCATGACGGAAACGCGACGCCAACTGGGTCACTAATGTGAAGACTTGTGTAGGCAACGCAGCATTAGCGTGTAGCATTTCACTGGCCGACGTCATTCCTCTCGTTTTGCTCTTTTACATTTAAATAATACTCATTAGCCTGGACCCGGCTAGTATTTGGGCACAGCCTAGATAACTTTCTTCCAGCGTTTTAAGTGGCGCCGCGAGTCAATGATTCATTCGACGAGGTCCCATCGATTCCGATCACACCGTATTTTCCAGTCAATCCTCGACGCGTTGACGCTTTCGCGACCGAGCTAACAGGATGTCGGATAGCGGCGGCGGAAGGCGCGCCTGACTTCTACCGGCGACGCCGAGTTGGCACGTTCGATTTCATATCCGTTTGCGCTACGGATACGGATCTGACTGTTGCCACTCATTTGTCCGTGCAACGGGCGCTCGTATGAATGCGAATGAAGACGCAAGAATTTGGATTTAAGCATGTCATACAGGGTGTAAATGAATACGAATAGCGACCTAGGTTGGTGGTTTGTTGTTAAGATTGGTGGGTATTTTACGGTCATCGGCTCTGAAACTCGACGGACTTGAACGTGTATTGCGTATGGTAGCATTCATTTGTTGATCTAATAGGCATACGAATTTGCAAATTCAAATTTCGACACGGCGACATTGTGTATCCTATAATATTTGTCCTCGATGTCTGTTGTTGAAAAGTGGCTAGCATTCCTGAACGCTATTTTCGTACCGCCATCGACTTGAGGACGTAAGATCAAGAGGGTTGTCGATAATTTACATGTAATTCACCGTATCAGGAACGATGCAGTAAGCTTGCGTTGACTTAATTGATTGGAAATAATTCATCTTATCTATTTGTGACGGGAATAGATTACATTCAAACGGAAAACGCTACAATTAATTACCCTAAGGTGGCTTGGTAGGTCAAGTAAATCTCACCTTTTGCTAGTAAGCCCAAGGGCGTATGAAATAAACGCGTCAAGGTAGCGGGGCTAGTTTCATTTTCCGTGTCAGCTGTGGTTTCCCAGGAGGATCTGGTACCCGAAATATCGCAGCTTAGTTAAAGCTGAGAGTGTCCGGAGGTGTCGCAAGAAACCGAACCAAGACCCTCTAGTTAGTATCACAGCGCTATATCCTCTGATCTATCCTATTTACTTATCTCTTGGGACATAGTAGACTTTAAAAAAGTGAAACGTGGTAATAATTAACCTATTTTGCGCAAAAGGAAAAGCTAAAATGTCATATTGTAAAGGAGAGTAAATGGAAACAGAAAAAAATTCGGAAAAGCTTTAAGGCAATACAGAAAATGACATATTACGTTCAAAAACTAGAATGCACCAACCCAAATACTATTTCTAAAGTTAGACCTGAGTCTGAAGGCATACGAATCATTTGTTTGTTGAATGGAGAACAATAAACAATTTTCTGTTAGAATAAATATCAAAGAAACCAGCCGAAGATGTGTAAATAACTCATAAAATGTGCTCCAATGCTTGTGGCATTTGGTTCATTACGGCCTTGTATGCTGACATTGTCTGCTGACAGCTGACATTGAGCAATTTCTTATGAAATATCATGAGTGAGTAATTATTAAATAGTAATACTGGAAGTATGTTATATAAATCTCACCGCTTTGAACATAAAATCTGTATGAATCGCATTTAGTTATATTAGTTGGCGTAAAAAGTTCTTTTAAATGACATCTTCAAATTACATTGAAGGAATCATGAGACAAAATTCCACTCTAAATCGATTCGCAATTAGAATCTTAGGAAGTTTACAAGATGGTTAAATCTCGATTTGATCTTGACGAATTATAAACAAAAAAATAGTTCATAGACTGACATTTCATGGGAATGTATTGATGATACCCTATATATTTGATTGATTTTTGAGATCCATTTCCTCGGTTGAAATATCTTCAGAACTTCGTAACGTCGTGTGAGTATTTACATTGCGTATTTGCGTCATGGATTTTCATCGGCTCTAGATGATGGCTTTTCCTCATAGTGTTCCACATCGACGGGATCGGAATAAATCGAAGTAAAGTCGTATCGCACGGCCATTTGCGAGGCCCGTCGATGGTACGGCCCAGGGACATTTAACTCCCAGCCGCCATCGGGACGTGGCGAGATACAGACTTGAGGGCATGCTAATCTTCACGTCATCTTGCCTCTTGGCAAAGCGTGCTCTGAGGAAACATGCTTGGCGATTCGGCCTGTGGATTGTGTGCTCGCGTTTAATTTCCACTTTTATAGATGGCGTGGGCTATTTTCCAGTCTCGCGACACTCTGACCTCATCGTCAGAGGGATTTTTATTTCGGAGGGATGCATCTTGTTGGATCAGTTTGCTCGTGATGTTATTCCATCCCAATTTTTGAAGCCGAAACTTGAATTTATCTTTTGGAAAGTAATGGTTACGTCTGCCGTGGGTTCGTAGTTCCCTCATGCCAGCCAAAGGCGATTTTGCTGTGGTCCCCGCTCAATATGAGTGTGGGCTTCTCCGGAGTAGTTATTTGTAAAGATGACTTTTTTATGAGTGGACGTAGCCCTCAGAGTGGGTGAGCGAGTAGCCATGGGGAGGTTTCATGCAGCCAGCTCAACAGTATTTGTGATTTGGTTAAAATCAATGTTATTTAGAAAAAAATATGCTTTAAAAACTTCTTTATCAGAAATTTTTATAATCCTGTTTATAATTTTCATTAAATAGAGAAATTTCAAGTGGGAACCAGCAGATTATTTATTACTTCGTGAGAAGCGAGCAAAACGCCTGCTTTCCCAAGATGCTCATCAATGCGACACGTTGATTTTGGACAGTTTGATCGAGCTCCAGACTTTTTATAATTGTAATTTTATAAATATCTTATGGTCCCTTAATAGAAACGTGGTCGATGTAGTTTTTATTTTAATTATGAACCAGAATATTGTGAAATACATTTAAAAAATCTTATCATTTTGTGAGGCATTACTCTAATTTTGTCGGAGGGCCTATTCTGAAACGTTTTTAGTAAGTGGTCGATTTTAGTAATGCTGCTGGTGTGAGTACATTCAAGTGACATAATCCTTTCCAAAATATTGTTATAGTCTTGAGTTTATTACATGTTAAGGAACTCGTGTTGCCGTTTGTCAATGCCCGTCGCAGTTCCTTAATTTACTTTATAAACTTTACCTAACTCAATTTATTTATTGAGAGCCCAATCGTTTAAAACAGTGTCGCCTCCTTGGAACTCTCATGGAAAAGTTTACTCCCAAGTTATGTTCTTTCGTCGATTCACTCAGTTTTTTTCTATCGCTCTGGTTTTTTGTGGAATTTCACTTATCTCAGTAGGTTTGAATATTCAATGCTAATCTTTTCGTTTATCTCTTTTTTGTTGTTTGTGCTGAATACTTTTTACTGAAACAAAAGGATGTTGGTAATGTCTAAGATGGGATACCACATTTCATCGATTGAGAAACCAATATAATTAGAAACACATGTTCCAAATAAGATGTATTTTCACGAGATTTTTTCTTTTGATGAAAAAAATATTCAAGTTACGCGATATTTTTCCTGACTCTTATGACATAAAATGCTAAGTTAACGTTAAAAATAATTATATTTTTGGTTACGTAGTATTTTGCTCAAAATATTTTCGTGTCAATTGATTTCACTCCATGCGAAATTTCTCATCCCGTCATTTCAAGGAGACAGGTGTATTAGGTTCGTGTCTTTATCAACCGCTGTCGTCGAGTACATGCGGCAAAGAATTTTGCCGAGGGAACACGGAAGCTGAATTGTACAATTCTCTCTACTGCTCCCACCATCGCAAAACTTTAGATCACCCCGACTTGTGATTAGTAAACCTCGATTAACATGTCACGCTGTAGTTCCCAAGTATATCCAGGGCAGACCACGCAAGCGGGATGTTTAAATTCTGAAGAAAATTGTACCACGGGTTAAGATATGCTAATTTTGGCAGGTCTATCCTTCTGGCAAAAGAATGATATGTGTTTACTATTTTACTAATGGTTACCAGATTTCCTGGGTATTTCGTCGTAAGGATTTTTTTAAGGGGAGGGCAGAAAGAATTGGTGAGCCGAAATGGAAGCAGCCGTAGACCTCCCCCTCGCCTGCGGGTGGCCATTATTCGGTCGGAAGAATGAAAGCCGATGTCAAAAGATCTTGGTCAAGTTCAAATCAGAAGAAATATATTTTACAAATAAACGTACATAGATGGCTATGGTGAATGTCTGCACTATTCGCAGACAGATTCAAAGCGATGTAGTGTTGTCGCAGGATGATTTATTCGCATTGGTGAACTGTGACTCTAATCACATGGCAACAAAACTAATTATTTGCATTGGGAAGAAAATTTAAAGCAGCCTGCAAAATTTTTCCCGCACACTCAGTTTGACAGAGTAAGCAATTTGCGCTTCACTTGTTGCCAGCAGCATTGGGGCAACTGTTCACAAAAAATCACCTTTGCGGCGAAGGTGTATTGAATATATTGAGGTTTAGTACCCTCGTCTGATAATAGGAAGGATCAGGGTTTGTATCCCGGTCATATTTAGTGGTAGCTTAATGGAGATTCTTCGTTAAACTTATGAATTGTTTTTATCGAACATCTTCCCTTTTAACGACGACAATATGTTGCATTGTATCCGAGGTTGTGCTATTTAACTGCATCCAGACATGCTCTCGTGTTTTCTCCGCCATGATATTTCCATAGTATTTTATTTTTAATGCGAGTGTGTTCATGTTGCTCGGAGTTGAAGGTATCCCTCGGCTTCATGGCGTCCTTATTTTCATCGTCAGTGTTGCTTTCGACGTTCCAACGACGGTGCGTTGCAATGCACCCTAGAAGCATCAGAGGTGAACCGGTCTCAATTTCGCCCACATGGCCCATTGTCATACCGATGTTCAGCGCCGACTGATATTGTAACTAAGGCCGGTACCCGCTTGACGGGCGACCTTCCTTCTCCATCCCACCTTCCATTTCAAAGAATCACGCAAGGGGGGGGAGTCCCGCCTTCATCACCACATGGAAGGGGACTATCCAACCCCTCAGAGAAATCACCCCTCTCACCCCACACTCACTCAACCCCTGCCGATCACCAGGCCGGAGACGAAGAAATTTCTTATTTTCCGACATTTCCGTGGTGATTTTACGATTAATTTCAATTTAAATGTGCCAAAGGATTCTATTGGTTCGCCTGCATTAGATATTATTAGCGAGAAGATTTGATTGGTTAGCTCGAATCCGAATTTCGTGCATTATTTCTTAATTGGACATCTACGACTGTAAGGCAGGCCTTCGATTATTTCTCGGCCGAGCGTTAAGTGCATTACCCCCCCTCTCCTGTGCGCGCGTACGCCATTAGAGAAGCATCGTGGTGACATTGGTGGCGCGCGGGTATTTCGTGGGAGACGTAATTTACGAATGTATGTACTCTTGCTCACGGTAATATTACGTATCTTGTACCGGCTGCGACGATGGAAGTGGTCGTTGGAACGGTTATTTTTCATGCGATGCTTCGTTTTCCGTATCGAAAATCACAATTCGGACGGTATTAGATATAATCCCCACGTTCCCCGTGATTTTCGATGTTGAAAGTGGGAATCGGTGCGCGGGAAGGTAAGTGCCGTGATTTCATCGATTCGGTTGTTCCCTCCTTGCATCGCCCATCTTCAGTCAGTCCAAATGCGTATTCAGTGCTCTCCCCCCGTCCACCATCTCCCTACACCCGTTTTACCTCCTCTCCCCCCCCCCTCCTGGTACCCCATTCCACTCCCTCCTCCCCACGCCTTATATGGCACGTATCCGCACTCACCGAAACGCACGCACAGATGCACACGCACACTCGGGCGCGCCGAACGCACACACGCACACACACATGAACCTCTCTCTCTCTCGAGAAGGCGACTTCCCTTTCCTCCTCTTCCTCCCACTCCTCCTCCTCCCACTTCCCTCCTCTCGATGATATTATTCGGGGGCGAGGGGAAGGCGGCGTCTCGCTTACTCGATCGGAGGAAGGGGGCGGGGCCTACCCCCCCCCCCTCTTCCCCGCCGATGTATGACTCACCCCCTCCCGGGTCTGCCCACAAATGGTTAACGCGATGCGTGCGAGAGGGGGGGGACAGGGTGTCCACCTGTGTGTGTATGTGTCCACCCTTCTCTCGCCGCTGCCCTCCCTCTCACCTCCCCCTTTCCTTAGTGTGTGTGTGCGCGCGCGCGTGGACCTGTCCCGCTGCGCGAGAGAGCCGCGGGGAGGAGGAGGGGGGGGTTGTCGTGTCGGGCTCCCCCCCTCTCTTTCTCCCTCCCTCCACAGGTTCTTCGCCGGCCGGTCGTACCTCCGCTCGGCCCTGGCGAGGACGGGGCTCGATCCCCGAGCGCGGCACGCTCTCGGGCGGCGGGTGAAGGTTCGTGTCATCGTAATTGCAGCGCACAGTAGCCTCTCTCTCTCTCTCCCTCCCTCCCCCCGGTGTGCCCTGCGGGAGATAGGATCCGAGACCCTTTGCCGCGGATTGTAATGAGCTGCATTTACGAGCCATTCGTTGGCGTGCGTACCGATGGCAGAGCTAAATGGATGATCTGCGCACAATAAGGCACATAAATGTGACACCGCATGGTATGAGACGCGCCTTCCAACTCAGGGTGGCCCCACGATCATACAGGGAAAATCGGGAAGAAGTCGGCATTTCATCATTTATCAGAAGGATTTGGGAGAAGGACCGAATTAATAGGGAAAGTCGGGAGGAATATATACGAGACATACGATGCGGAATTTCTTAAGGAAAGCGATGTCCCTTTAGTAATGTGTCGGGCAGCTATGCGCAATGTAATATTCGTAAAGAGCAATTTATTGAAATTTCCTAATGCTAATGGTTTTTTTGTAACTCCCACACCCTAAATTAGGCAATTAACAAGGTCTCCGCCATTTAGTGCCATCAGCAGACCCAGTGGACAAATTTCAAGGACTTGTAAACGGGCTTGGCACTGGATGCCGCGCGTGCAGTCTCCGGCTAGAAAAGTAGTTTTGGAGCGACTTGGGTGGCACACGGAGAAAAATCCGACGTCTTAGTTTTAGAAAAATTCGAGTTTAGGAGTGTGAGAATGGAGTAGCTATCCTGGAACGTTGGCGGCGGTGAGGCGACGCTGACGCTTAGCCGCGCGTCGAGGGGACCGAACCGCGAGAGCGCTCTCGTCTGATCGCCGTGGTGTTCCCCTCGCGGAGGTGCGCGGGCGGTTGCTGGGCTCGGTGTTCCCGCCTCATTCACGATCAGGAAGGGCGGCCGTCTCGCGAAAAACAAGGACACGTGTGGTCCGATTTCATATAACTATTTTACGGCGATGAAAGATTGAAGTGCTGAATTTGTGTATTGTTTTGTAGTCGGTTAATCGTTTTTCGTGTGCGTATTACTCCCTATCCATATTTATTTAATATTAAGTTTGTATCGGAAAGAGAGGTAGCGACGGGGGGAAGTAGTAGCATAGCAACAAATTTGGGGAGCACTATGGTGTGGGAGTTAAAAAAATATTCGCATGAAGAAATCGAAATAAATTCCTCTTTACGAATATTACTTTGCGCATAGCTGCGGGTCGTTGGAACATGTGCAAGCGGTTGGTAAACTTGGGAAACACCCGCCATTTTTTTCTCTCGTCATAGCGTATTTCGATAAATTGTTCAAAACTTCGTTTTGCATTCGTGTGCGTGAACAAATATGAAAAATTAAGAGACATCAGTGGGTTCATCTGGTGTTGTTGATAATTATTTACCTTGGTAAATGAATAATGAATTTCCGCACAGGCTCTTGATAATTCACGTGGATTCCGTTTCAATTCTTGATGAATGGGTTGCGCGAAGCTAAGCCTTAGTGATCGAATTTCACCAACAGTATACTTTAAAGGATTTCGTTTAAGTTCAATTACTACCGGCCCTAATGTCTCATTTTTGTAATTAATGTCTACAAAATGAGGTAAGCGTCAAAATTCATCCATAATTTTTTGTGAAAATGGTTAAATTCGTTTTTTAGCGACTCACGTGTATTCTTCAAATCGATGGATTTTTATGTCCGCGACTCTTCGGCATATAATCGAATAGCCTCTACAGAAAGTGTACTCTGAAATTTCGTGGGAATTCGTGTAAATATATCGTTGTCATGATAATGGAAAACGCGAGAGATTTCCATGGAAAGTCTGGTAAAATGAGGAAGTAAATTCAGTTGTGTCCGCGTCGATATTTGGGGCATGTGTCGAAGTGGGAGGGCGGTCACTTGGTCGCGGGGACGCCAACTGCGAAGGTGCGAGGCATCTCGCGATCCGTTGCGGCGGCGGCGGAGGGCAGCCTTCCCCGATTCCCGTCAGCGCCCTACGACCCCAGGAAGGGCGGCGATTTTAACGCTTTCATCTGCGGGAAGTGAAGCGACATTAATGCGACGATGTGGTATTTTTTCATCAAAGGACTATTTTCGGTTAATGCAATGTTCATGCCGAAGTATTTTCGCGCATTTGATTGCAATGCGTGTCGTCTGTCGTGGGACGTTAGTCCATGCCTTTGACCATCCCATTAAAGGCTCGCGTCAGAGGAGTGTTGGTTGTAAAGTGGATTGACCATGTGATGATGTGCACGGGTCGCAGCTAGCTTTGAGTCCTTTTCCGGAAAACTGAAACACGCCGCTTTGGGTAGGGTTGGAAGGATCGAAGGGAGGAGGGTGGGGGGGGGCGGTGGTGAAAAGGACGACGGGAACGAATCATGCCTTGCCCGCATTGCTAGCTTTTTTTATTATGTTAGAAAAGGTTAGTAACCTCTATCCTCATTCGTTCTTAATTTAAATTACTGCGGTAGAATGTCAGACGAGTGATTAGTATCATGGAGTATTAGCAGTAAGAGTCGATCACAAAGGTCGCAGGGATAGGTTAGTAATTTGGTGGGGGCAGTTTTTGTAAGGAATGGGTGAAAATGAGTGGAGAGAAACCCGGCGTCCGCATTAGCATTCTCTTAGCAAAAGGCTCTTCTAGGGGTCCTCAATTTAGCGTCGCAGCCAACAAACGGCGGCCACTCCAACTGAAGTGCTCCCCACAAAGCGCATCGCAAGTAGGGCTCGGGACACCTGCCTGTCCAAATCCTGCCACCGCCGGGACTCGATCTTGGGTCCTCGGAGTGGTTGGTCAGTGCGCTAAGCACCGAACCAATCCGACCCCGATGAATTTCAATTTGCTTAGGTTTTAATGACAAAACGTAGTGGTATGCACGATCAGGAAATTTCGTCACGGAAATATTTCACGCGAGTAGTTAATCGGAACTTAAGGCTGTCCGAATTTCTTACCCTCCCTTTACTTGGACGAAAAAGTTACTGGGCCTTCTGCAATAGGAATCTATTATTTATCATCAAGGCGGCGACGGTAACCGCCAAGTCTGTGAAAAGTAACGATCATTTCTTTGAAAATAATCCAATCATTTACATATCGTAAGTTGATGCATACTCAACTAGTGTGGGGCTGTTAGTTCCAAAATCCATCCCTTGGAAAATACTACAGAATGCAAAATAATATGATTTGTGGCTCTTGGAAAGAATGAAACCGGTCACGATAAGCAGACTAAGATAGTAAAAACAACGGACCTCCCATGTGTATCAATACTAGAGAACATTTTGAAAAGGGCATTCTGGTAAGATCTCCGGGAAGTTGTCGCCTCTGTCGAGCTTTCTGTCGCCGCTGCCGCCGATATGAGAGAATACGTGTGAGGAGACTTTGGCTAAAATTTGAACCTCTAGGTGGCCGCATTTGAGAGTTGGATCATAAAAGCTTTGATGGATGGAGCCTCTGCAAGAACTCTCTTCCCCGGGGCATGCTTTTTGCGTGGCGCTCTTTTATCTTTAAGCTCCGACTACTCTCCGCCTGGCGCCCTCTTCCTCATCGGTGGCGCTCGGCTCTTATTTAATAATATAGTAATTATGTTATAATATTTCCTATAGTTTCAGCGTATAATAACCACTATCATATATATATATATATATATATACATATATATATATATATATATATATATATATATATATATATATAATATGTGTGTGTGTGTGTGTACCAGCTACACGTGCGGCTTCATTTGCAATGTTTTTAAAGGAAACGGATTACCTTCGTTCGTTGGACACCGCAGATGAATTACTGACACTTGGAGGTGTCGGTAGCCTGTGTTGGAAGCTTTCAAATTCTCTAACATAGTTCTGACAGGTTATAAATTATTATATCGACATGTGGTATGCACCGCACAAGCTACGCGATATACTACTTGAATGTGCAAGAATCTCCATTCGGGAGAAAATTATGTTGTCACCGTATGCGAGGGTGTAAGATTGTTAGCATTCGACTGCATGTGTGGATGACTTGACATGAGCGGATACACTGGTCACTGCTCATTATTGAGTCACGTTAGCAATTTCTGGAAGCTACTACGTCCCTCTTGTACTTGGATGTTCAACCTGCTTTGATGATTGTCGTTCAATGTCACATTTGCCCACCAAAGGTCGCACAATGAGTGCGCAGGCTGCGAAATTTAAAAAGCCAACTAATCCGCTGGCGGCAACTTATCTTCCTCTAAAATGCCTTGATTCGGTGGTCTCTGGATTAACAATTTAATTATATTGCTTGAAATATGTTTCAAGATTGACACTCATTAATTCGCAGATGGGTTAGGTGCCAAAAGTCATGCTGTAATCTCAAATCGTTGAGATAAAGGTCATTAATATGTGGGAAGTGTTGGGTTTATTAGTCAGATTTATCACCCGCAATGGATATTTCGAATAATCTGCATATTTTTAGCCCTGCAATGGCTTTGGATTAAAGGATGCTCACGCCAGTATGATTAAACGATGGACTCCCGTTAACTTTTTGGCGAGGAGATAGCTCCGCACCCCCGCCGTGTGCTTGTGGCCGAAGGGGGTGCGTGTGGAGGGGGGGTGGTCAGAGGGAGGAGAGAGATGGGCGCCGGCGCGGCGGCGCCTTGTCCCCCTGCCGGGCGGCCATTTGCCCACACTCCTTAGTTCCAAACCTTTGAAATGTATGAGCGTTTTACATTTAATGAATACATTAATTGAATAGCGTGCCTTTCGCCCTGTTTTTACTCATTTAAATATGCATGCTTAACAGGCGAGTTACACAGCAAATATGTGTAAATCGTTGTGATGTAAAAGAGGTATCATTTACGTAACGAGATATCATTTACGTTCTACTGTTAACTAACGCCATAAAAGAAATTGGCGAGTTAGCATGTAGCGAAGGCTTTAACTTTACGTGAAAATTCGTGTATTGGTTTTCAAAACGTTAATTGCTGGATTCTTTGTACATGGCCCGGACGAGAGTCTGGATAACACAAAAAACTGTTTCGTGGTTGAAACTGTAGACAGAGAGGAGAGGTTTTGGGAATTGGCTCTCCACTTGAACCTTAACGTATCCCAAACCGTCTTACCTCCCTATCAATAGGGTGAACATAATGAAATGTGTGTCTAAATTATAGTTTATTGTGTCGTATAACTCTCGTTCGTAGAGTTGAAATGGTATGCTCGCACTTTAAATTCTTGGCATTAAAATGGAAGCCAGCGTATAACAGTCAGCTGTCTGTTTCGATTCAGCTCAACACGTCGCAAGTGTCATGTGTTCGATTTTACTCGATATTCATAATCAGTTGCTGATATTTAAATTAACCACAGAAACTTGTGAATTGAGTGTTAGTTTACTGGCCAGGCAATATTTCTGACTTCCTGGGGGAATTGCAGCCGACACAATAAAAGTAATTGCCCTTCCCCAAATGCATGTCACATGTCATAGGGCCTGGTAGCATCAGCTAAGGTGTATGCTCCCTTGCAAAAGCGATCTTCGGGTTCAAGGCTTTAATTTTGTTGTATGAGTTTTAAGAAGCAGAATATAATACATATAATCCACACCCAAATAATAAAATATAATCCCGCCATCATTAGATAGTTTCTGGCATTAATTCCAGTGACCAGTAAAAGAAAGAATTCTCTTGAATGTAGTGCCTAAAAATCGCTCAACATTTCATGTGCCAAAAAGTCACTTCCGAATCTGGACGGCTAAACTATTGTTGAATTCGATATCAGTTTCGATATAAATCGAAGGATTTTGTGCCCTAGGGAAAAAAGTCGTTAAACGATGAGGTGATGAAGTATGGAACGTAAAAAATTACTTTCTGTCTCTGCTTTCCACCGATTGCCCAAACAGAGGAGAGAAGAACCAGGGTGATCACTACACTGTTGTACATAAGCTACATATGCTTTTGGGCAGTATATTTGGACGCAGAAACTAAGGGGAGACTAATTTCTTAGCGAAGACCACAATTTGTTCGCCGATATTCGCGTAAGTGTTGCGCCGTTCCAGTTGTGCCCCTCAACCCCCAATGTATTGTATGCCGCCGGAGCAAACCGCCCTGGACGCGTTGTAATCAGTCCATCAAAGATTTCCCGACATGAAGAGAAGGTGTATTCGGACGCCGTGATATTAATTTATACCGAAAGGAATCAATCACCCACGAATCAAGTTTTTACCATGAACACGCAAAGCTTGCGAATCATTTCATCTCCGGAATGTGCTCCCAGCCCTGTCTCAAAAGTTGTAGAATGGCGTAAAGGAGTTAGTGTAGTTAGTGTATGGGGAAGTTATTTGCAGACCAAAAAACTGCAGTATTGAAATACTATATGGACTCCTTTAAAGAAAAACTTCGCTTTGGTACTTATCGATAATCCGATTAATTGACTTTCGATCGAATGATTATTTTAAATATTTGATTCCATTATAATCGATCAAACAATGCTGATGGTTTCTAGGATATATGTAGTGATAGCTGGAGAGATTTATCGAAAATTTTCAAATATGTATGACTTTCAGGTGGAGGATAATAAATGTGAGATGAAGTTATGAATATGCTATATTATTTGGATTGAAGTTAGATTTGTCATAGTTCTTCAGTGCTTGGAGGAAAATACTGAAACACCTACAAAATCAAGTTTTATTCTTGAAAAGTCCTTGTAGTTTTAATCAGTCCTTTATCTGCTGACAGATTGGCAAATTAATTTATTCTTTCAAAGCAAGTGAGATGTATGGACGAAGTTTTTATGTTATTTAATGCTCCAAAGAATGTTCGTTCCATAGTTTTGATCTAGTATAGCTACTTTTCGAAAGTATTTCATATAACTGGTATTAATAGCGGTGAGTTCTCAAGCAGTAGGAAGGCAAATGGCTGTGCAAATTTAGTAAATTATTTCGACCTCATGCAGTCTAACCCCTTCTGGTTAAATTCAGAAGGCCTAGATCGTCATCTTGAAATTTTCAATCATGTGTTCTCATCTTTTAATGCGTCGCGACTGTCATACGCGTGGGGGATGGGAGCTGTCCCACAGCGGCAATTTCATCGTACCGCTCTCTACACACATTTGTTTTCACTCCAAAAATATTTCGTCTGTCATTTTGATAATATTCTCGTATTTATTCGCAGTAATTACGGGGGGTCATTAAAATGTTTCCCCCTTGAGTCGTGCACTCAAACGAAGGTATCCAAGGGGGTGGGGGACTGGTTTCTTCTTCGCGGGCAAACCCGAGATAAGGGCAAGCAGAGAGGGTGGGGAAGAGAACCCCTCCCCGCCCGCCCGCCCTTAAAAAAGATCGCTTAAGGATTCGCTTTTACGACTGCGTACCGACCGCGCGCGCTCTCTGGCGGGCGGGCAGGAGCAGCCCCATCCCCCACAGCTCACTTTGTAACGCACTCTGCCACCTTTTCTCCGGGTCGTAAAAAAAGCCATTTAACTGCAACATGGCAATCTTCGAGAAGCGATCGGAAACATTCCGGCCGCTCAATTTCGCCCATAAAGCAGTTGGCCCGGATAATTATCGGCCCACCTCCCCGCGACCCCTCCCTCCATCGGGGACTAAGTTTGATTGTGGCCCCAGTAGTTCTGGGAGGAGACGTTGGATCGTATTGATGGGTGGAGACGGAGGGTGGGGGCGCGTCTTCATGGGAACGCGTGAGAATGAGCGCGGTCGGCGGAATAAGGTTTTGTGGCCCGGACGCGACGCCCTCGATTTTCCGAATCGGCGTTCGGTAGAAAGATGTGCCGGCCTTCGCAACTCATTAACGGGCATAGTGACGATTGCGACTGCCGCCTAAGCGATGCGGATGAGTGTGCCTTTTAGTTGGAAAGTGTCGTAAAGGCGGTCCCGGCGAGAGAGCTTCCCGGCTTCCGTGGTCGGGAGTATGATGGAAGTATTTCTCTCCCCCTACCTCGATTAGCATCCCTCCATCCCTCGCCTCCCTCTCTGACTGACGGAGAGCCAATGCCATCACGACGGACTGAACGACGCGCGGGAAGCGCATGCGTCGCCGGAGGGAACGGGAGCTCTTGGGCCCCGTAGAGCGGCGGGAAATTTGACGTGTACTTCCTGATGAGCGGCTTCGTCCTCGTTAACCGTTTCCACGCTCATTTATGTCTGTGAAGAATAGTAATAATATGAAAACAGAAGTTGTTGCTCACCACACCATCCTTAAACAAACCTTGTCTAATGGCTTGATAACTAACTCGTGGACGAGAACATACAATATTTTGCTGATTTCTGAACATAAATCACCGCAAAATATTAGAGAGAGTTATTTATCCATGTGATAATTTTTCCTCGTCAAGAAGAAATTTTCCTCCTGAAGAAGACCAGTATGATATATTTGATAAATTGGGCATATTGCTTACCAGATGGTCAGAATGCATTCATTATAAAACAGGCAACTGCTGATAATTCAGTCAGATCTGATTTATTGTTAAATATTCAAAGTTTGCTAACTAGTAAAATGCCCTCTCTTACTCCCATCTTTCTTCTTATAGCTATGGTGCATGGCGTATAATTAAAATAACATTTTTTGTTGTTGGTTTTATTTGTCTTGATAATTGTTTTAGCTGTTTAGGAAATTTAGGGCCATTAGTAAAGGGGCCACTTGTACCCATGTTGGAATGCCATGGCAAAATGTGTAGCGAGGTGAGATAATTAAAAAAATACCTAATGGAATTACATACATTTAAACATAAGTTGGGGGAAAAGCATCATACTCTGAGCAGAAATCTATGAATTGAACAGTCACCCTGTTATATTTAGTTTTGATAATTTTTAAAACAAACAAAAGCTGATAAACTTCATCAAATCATGTTAATGCTTTTGATGAATGCACTGTTGATCAACATTGTGCTCTAGCTGTGTCACTGATCCATTAAGCGTAGATTATATGTTGCTGAGTTTATGTGAAAAACATAGAGTAAGTTTCTAAAATATGATCTTGAAGTGATGTAGCAATCTATCATCGTTATTAGCCAGCAAGTTCAGTGTGACTTTGTAGCTGCTCTCTCAAGCTGCCATCATCATTCTATTATTTTGTCATTCATTCATGATTCCATGTTTGGATATATTCCTTAACTTGTTCCTCACCTTATATCCCTTAGTTCCAAAAATCCTGGGGTCCTTTGATTGCTACCTTCCCTGAACTCTAATGCTCCAGGATTCACATAATTCATTTCCTACCTACCCTATCCTAGTCATCTCATCAGCATCTTCAATAAACTTCTCTTCGTGCACTCTTCAAAGAAATTTTCATTACCCATTCTTTTTATCCAGTCGATTTTTACCATAATTTTTGTAGCACAGTATTACAATCACTTGTACTTTTTTCTGCTTTTTTAATGCTTAATCTTTCGTGGCTTTAGAAAAGTAAATTTTCTAACTTCTTGCACCGCATGCCCTTGTGTTGGCTGGCCGAGTGTTGTCAGATGGGGAAGGTGTGGTGTGTATGAAGAAGGATATTGTGCAGGGAGGCAGCAACTGCTGGATGAAATAAACCTCAACCTCCTTCCATCCCTCCCCCCCTTCCCCACCCACCGCCCTTGCTGTTGGGGGAAGCCCTGGGAACCTTGAACAAAAATTTAACCCAGAGATTGGTGTGTCATTGCAACACTGCACCATCATACATATATACTTCCACACTAGTGTGCATTGGTGCACCACATTTAGAGTTACATCGTCAAAACTATTTTGACAATATGGCCTGTCACAGTATGGGATCCATCTCAATTAACTTTATGACTTTTTTCACATGAAGGAACATGTCTCTTATTATTAAACTGACCATGCACCACTTATATTTTTTAATTTATTGCTTAAATGTAAGTAAAGCACTTGAACTGTAATGATTTAGTAACATGTTAATAAATGTTTTGATTAAATTTTGTGATTACACCTATAAAATAATATAGAGAGTGTTAACTGATATTTATGTATAAAAATGGCTGTTATCTTAATTTTATGAGACATTTTCATTTACCTTCATGTGTAAATACAAACCTACTTTTTCAACCTTTACTATTTTTGTAAATGAAATTTTATTATTCAAAGTGTCTCAGGCTTATTTCTTTGTAAACTTTAGGGCAGGGACAGAATGGACAAGGGATTGAAAGAAACACTTGTAATTTGACTTTATCCATCCCTACCCATTTTGTAAGTGGAAATAAAATGGTGGAAGGTACAAATGTTTCTTTTTGTTTCTTTTCCAAAATTTAATAGGTATTTTCATGTTTCATGTGCTCCATTTTGAACAAATGTAAAATTGTATTGGATTTTTCCAGAGAAACAGTATATGTGATTTAAAATGATTTTTATCTTTGTTTACTTTATGTGGATCAGGTAATAGACTGTAAAAGTTTGAGTGATACTGGTAATTGGTTGTTTTAGCTGACAAATGATTTGAATGTTTGTTTATTCTTTTCATATAAATCACTTGTTAGTTTAAGAGTACTTGACATGTGAAATTCAGTGCTTACGCCAATGCTAGGAATTCAAAATGCTAGGCTGAATGGACGTAAGGGGTGTACCTTAAAGGGATTCCAGATCACTGCCGTGAAAACTCTCCAGGACATTAATAGCATTCTATATATTGTCCAGTTTTTCCTGTATTATTCTAATTCATGCTTCCCACGTCTGGGCTCATCAAAGGGGCTGTGTTTCCTCTTATATCTAAGCTACTCATGACTCCAATGGCAAATGTCACTTCAATGAAGCCATCAAATCACATGTCTCAGAACTCCATGAATTTTGTTGTGGCTAAATACCCCCAACCTGAGAATAGATCCTCTGTAAAATTATGGCCTCCTACATGGAATGATATCTGAAATATGGCTGTTTGAATTTTAGGCAAAGCTGCTTAGCACAGTTGTGGTACATGTAGTATTTCATTCATTACTCAACTTTTATTGAACGAACAATTCTGAAACTTTTTCTATTACAAAGCATGGAGTTCAAATCTCAGAGCTGTCTTTCATTTATATTTAAATGAATTATTACCACTGCATTGAATTAATTTGTGCATAAAATGACACAATTTACTGAAAAGGGAATGTTGGTTTTGACTTTACTCCTAAAGCATCTTGCATTTAGTGATCCTTCATACATGGACAAACATTTCAGGAAAAAATCAAGTCTTGTGGTACATGCATGGGAAATACTATATATGTTATTACCCATGAAAAACTCGTATTAGTTCTTCAATGTAGGTGTTAATTTCATGAAGTATAAATTCAAAGTTTAATTAATATGAGCAAGTTTTTTATCGCTAGGAATAAGGTGCATTACACAATACCAACTCCAGTGTTATAATTCACGGTCAATACTAGCTAAAAGGCATGCAAAACACAGAAATGTGTGAGAATGCACCTCACTTATATGATTAACCTGATTCAAGTCACAAACAGGATTTGCCTGATTCAAAGAGTTAATTATTACACATTTGGAACATCACTGTACACATATGACGAAAATTATGCCAAATTTTTACTTAGCATTCAAAAAATATTTTACTTTTAAAAGTTGCATGGGTCAATTTTGACAGTTTAGAAAAATGTCATTTCATTTCAAATTGATATTTTTTATTTGGAAATGGAAATCATTCAATGCAGTAAAAAAATGTGACTAAAATATAGGTGTTAATCAAAGGACTAGAATTCAAAATTGGCCTTAGATATGTATCACAATACATACTGAACTTCAATTATATTTGTTTACTCCTACTAATCATACACATAAGTAATAAAGTAAGTAAAATATCACAATAAAAACAGTAAAAATTGGGCGCCCTGTCTTGTGCTCACAATTCAGATTGTTTATTTTTCAGCCTAAATCATGGCATGGTCGTACACCTAATTCTTAATATTTTTGTCAGCAGTTCTTGGACTGAACAGTTTCTCAACATACTTTCTCAGTACGAGTCATTTTTACCTTCAGAAGGTAATAATTTCTTCTAGAAATATATGTCACTGGGGTAGTAAGTACATAAAGTAAATGTCTAAATGGAACTCAACCAACATCATCTCAAATAGACCAAGTAAAAGGAGGTCAAGACCCTTGGGGGATCATCAATCCCACAGAAATATCGCCTTCATTGAGATGAAGTGTCTCCACAAGGGCTATGTACCCTGAATATTGGATACACAAGAAATATATGAACCAGTTAACAAACCTTTGGTTAAATACACATGAATTTGATTGAAAAAAGTCATAAAAATTTTTTTCAAGTTCAATGTACTTTGCAGTAACTTTAGTGGCTAGCAAGCGTTTTAAAATGGTGAAGTTGAGTGTACCTGGGAGAATTTTTGTCCTGAAGTTTAAACCAACATTGGCTTTTTCATTAAATGAGTTTAACTGAAATGTACAATGGTGAATTCCCCTGAACTTCCCTTCTATCACTGTTCGGGTGAAATTCAGGTCTAAGATCTTGAGTAGGCAACTCCCTAACATCCATCAATGCAACCATTGAAGGGCTGTTAACTAGATTGTTGGCTTGTGAATATGTGCCTCAAATACACTTGTACCTTAGTCTAACATATCTGTTTTGCATTATTTCTCGTCCCTCCAGGAGCAGGCACAGTTGGCGCAAGGGGGAGTGGTGAGAGTCTCGCGAGGATCTTTCCAGGACTCATCACCGTCACCCGCTGGCTCGGAGGATGCTGCGGATTCAAGTGGCAACGAGGAGGCCCTGTCCCCTCCGGCGGCCTCACCCATTTCGGATGCAGTGGTGAAGGAGGAGGTGTGCCGGGGTGATGATGACGAGCCGCACAGGAGCACACCGGCCACGACAGCACCGGAATTTGTTACGGTGATGGCAGCAGCAAGGCCTCAGTTCATATCAGGTGTGCAAGTTTGACATTAGTAATAGAATAGACATTTGCAGTGCACCCCTATTTTTGTCTAGGGCATAAAGGGAGTTTGTCATGGATTTTTCCCAGGTAGTCAGTGTCTCTGTCTTGGGGCATGCAAACTGAAAGGCTGAGATAACATAAATTGAATTAAGTCAGACATGAGTTGATCTCTTAAACAAGACAGAATGTAAGCTTCTGAAGATGTTGAAAATTTTATGGCTATTTCTAATTAAAGCAGTGTTGACTTTAGGGATTCTCTGTCTGATTACAATGCATTTTATTCATTCAACTATCATGTAAGGCATTTATTTCCAAAACATAAAATGAAGAAAATTAAAAAAATATGCAGCAATCATTTACTACCTAGTTAAATCAGATTCCTACTAATTCTTCATTCCACATACTTCTTATATTTAATATATTTATTGTAGAAAATAGATTAGAAAATTCAGACTCCAACTAACTCTTAATAGCCTCTCCAATATTTTTCTATTATCCTAGAATTCCTCCTACTCTCTTCTTTCGTTTCTGTTACTTCTTTTCTTTCCAACGTTTCTTTATTCCTCTCTTTACCATTCTTCTCCTCACCACTATTTTGATGTTTGCTCATCCATTCTCCCTTTAATACCTCCCTCATTCTCCCTTCCCAGGTTTCAAGAGCCCTGCAAGTTTTTTCTGAACATCTTTCTATGCTTTGACTTGTATACTGTATGATCAATTACAAGTGAACACTACTTGTGTGGTTGTTCTGCTAATTGATTTTAAGTGTGTACAGAGATGAGCCATGTAAATTAATTTCTTGATATATCAGCATCCAGCGGGATAGTTCAATTGCTGTTGATTTTTTCACTGAAACACTTACTATTAGTTTTCAACCACAATCTTGTGGCTGTTTACTGTGAATATCTGCATTTTTTTTTAATTTAAAGTCATTTTTATGGTCTTTGATATCCATGTTGGGATTTAATTAAGATCTTTCAGGGCACATTATTAGTGTGTTTTATTAATTATTGTGACAACTTATAATTTTTATACTAAAGGGGAACACATGTGAGTGTGAACAAGTTTGAAAACTTTTTAACTTGTCACCTTCACCCCGTATCCCTCAGAAAAATTGAGTGTACCTTTACATAGGATTAAAATCTGTCCTATGTTGTATATAATAAATATTTGCTGAACTATACAACATATGCATGTTGGCATAATCATTAATTACGATAGTTAAAGTAATTCCAGATGAGTTCAGGTGGGTCATAAGTTCATCTGAGGTCTTGTAAGAGCATTGCTTATCTAAATTCCTCATGTATATTTACACAGTCAAACAAGTGATGCAGTGATTTTAAAAAGGTATATTTATAGCTGAAGTAAAGAGCCTAATAATAATTACTTTCTCACAACTTTGTTTATACTTTGTTATTTATTTCATTTCATTAATTTGGAAATGGCACTATTGAAAGAGGATATGTTTAGGTTAATACCAAAGTAGATTAGTTATTTGATAATAGAAGTGTTATTTTATATTCTGTTAGTAATATTCTACAGCTGATTACTGTATTATAATATGTAATTTAAGAATTAGATTGCATGTTAGCATTGACATTGTGTTTATGTTACAATTGTAAATCCCTCTAGGGAAATGTTGGAATACAGTCCTCGGTCCCTTTAATTATTTATGTTTCATTTTAAATATCCCTTTTTGAACTGTTGTCCTGGATAAAATGTTATGGACATGTGGTAAGAAAGCCCATGAAATTGTCACAATGTGAATGAATTAAGAATATAATAATTAAGAAACTGGGCAATTGCAGTGTCCATGCATCACACATTCCATTTTTAAGTCTCTTATTATCCTGGATCCTTTGGGAATTTAATCATGTGTTTGTACAATCCTGTGACCTTCCATTTTGCTGAAACCTGAATACTTAAAAATATCTGCAAACGTGGGTAATCAAAAACTGGAATGTAATAATTTAAAGATAGTAAACTCGAAAGCTGTTGATCCAAACGACACATATATACGTACAAACTCCTTTTTGTAGGGTTTCCATGCATCTCATTTGGTGCAAAATATAAGAAGAGCGCTTGCATTCAGCTAATTCATTATTAACCCTCTTAGTGCGGCGGGCCGATATATCGGCTCTTGCGTAGGCTATTGTTTAAATCGCTGTAACCTATGGTTTTTTATTCAATAATTTATGGTTTTTGTGCTATCGATAGATTGAATTCCATAGAATTACGTAATTAATTTTTTAATTTTTTATTAGCAATTTTAAATGCTTTTCAAAAAGTATAACTCTTACTATAATTTTTCGTTCAGTTTTGTACATGTCGGGAAGCTCAGCCTAATTGTTTGCTTGTTTTTTTTTTTCTGAGTGGTCTTTCCACTATGAAAAGCCACTGAAAGGCTGCTAATCTGTTTTCATCTGTAATCTCTTGAATGTGTTGTGGTGTCGTGGTGTTGATATATATATATGATATATGGTCCACATCATCCCCAACTAACCTTAAATCCCTTGATTGCATCTCTCACTTCTTTACCAAAATAGTCAAACACCGAGTCCCACATTACCGCAATATGTCCTCAAATGCTGTTCTGTCTTCCCTATCCATTTCTAGTCCCCAAAGCTGCAGACTTAAAGCTGATTTAAAACTCCTCTACAAAACCCTAAACTCGGCTATTGATTGCCCTGAACTGCTATCTTTCTTTGACTTCAGAATACCTACCCGATCCACCCGCACCCACTCCCTACTCCATCTCCCTATTCCTAGAATATCTCTCACCAAGCGCTCACTGTTATTTCGCCTCTCCTCCCTTCTAAATTCACTCCCTCACACTGTCGACCCCTTTAACCTATCATGCAAAAACTTCACCACCCAAGCTTTATCTCACCTTTCAGTAAATTAAACTTTTCCCCGGTCCATGCTTGGTTCTCGTTGTTATTGTTATACTGTTATTGTCTTTTGTCCTCTTTTATGTTTGTTATATTTTTCACTGTAAATTGGCGCCACTGCTGTATGTGAACAATGTTTTAAAATAAAATAAAAAATAAAATATAGCTGCTTATTCAGACTTAGTTGAGACGATGGAAATGAGAACACTGCTTTGTAATCATTTTGGTTTCTCTTGCCGTCCATCCTATCTAATCAATTGCGCCCTGTGTAATGGATTACATTGTCAGCAGTTCTCTGTGAGTTAGAACTTGGTTTTTTTCTGCCTTTAGATTGTAAGCACATGGCCGCAGTCTCAAGGAAAGGGGAAAAGTCCCAATTTGACTCAGTGAGATCAGCCTTTTCAACAAAATCGAACTAGCAGAGGCTGACAAAAAAATTTGCAATTCACTAGTTTTTCTTTATTTATTTATAATATTTTCTGCATGTCTTTTTGATTCCTTATTATATTTAAATATCGTAGTTTCATTGAAAAATGTTTTTAAAAAAATATTAGTTTTGTGTCTAAAAATCGAAATATAATTGCTAGAAAAATATTCTTCAAATTTATGATACTGTAGTAATTACATTTATTTTTCAGATAATGTAAATGTATTACATCATTATTAACTACAATATTATATTTTAAAATAAAAAAACTGCATATGGATATCTAAACAAATAACTTCATAATGTTTTTTTTTTCTAAGGTGATACATTTTCTTAAATTACCCTTCGCACTTCTCACTAGTACCCCTGAAATCCCCGCCGCACTAAGAGGGTTAAAAATTATAGATGTGACCTCAAAAATTCGAATATTATGAATTCTCAAGGTAAATCCTAATGTTCAGCAAGTGAGCTAGATTTCATTCCACAGAGCTGTAAAGTCTTCATATATCAATAATAAATTTGCACATCAAGTTAATTCTTATATTAAAATCAAATTAATTTTTCTCTCTTGTTCACTTTGTGTAACACAAACAAACTCCTCAGAGTACTGTACCATTTGGCCAGATGCCTGAATTAAACAATATTTTTTTTGTCCAGGCTTTTATTTAATTGAAAATTTGGTAGGTTATGGTAAATGGCTGTGCATTTATTAGGGTTTCAAATTGGATGTATTATACTTTGCCTTAAAATAATATTTGCTGTAATTTAATGCAATTTTAAACTTTTTTTGAGATATCAAGTTTTTATGACCAGATGGGTAACATATCACCTAAAAGCTGTCCAATTCCCTAATATATAAGAATTCATCTATCATGGAAAATATTTTCATGCATGAATAATTGGGAAATAGGTTAATTAAATTTTCTCCATATTTCCACCGGTCCAGAGCTTCATTTCTGCCTATGTTTCGTAGCCCCACTCATACATTCTCATAAGGAAGGGAGAACAGAGCTACCAAGTCTCAGGAATTCGGGAGCAGTCTCTTAAGATTAATCCTGGTGATCAAGGCCAAGAATGGCAATGAAATGTCAGTAGAATTTTCAGAAAGTAGAGTTTCTGACCCTAAAGAAACCCTAATATTTCATCCAGCTCATGTGCCATGAAAGAACCAACTCTCTCAAAAATTTGCGTTAAGGATTAACTCCAGGACTCCTATATCAATGGCTCTTATGTTGTGCATTTTTATATACCTAAAACTCTTTAAATTTGTAAACTCTGATACTTATCATAGTTGGTGATACATAATTTAAAAATATATGCCTCCAATATTATCTTAAGAGTAAAAAAACTTTCTAAATTAATGGCCAGCCAATGACACCTGGAAGCAAAATTGCATGTTTCTTGGAGATTTATTGATATGAACGACTAACTTCCCAAATGCCACTTCCCTCCCTTGCACCTGACCCCCCTCTTCCACCAATTTATTCATCTTACACTGATGAAGGAGGCTTGGAGGGGCAAAGGAATGTGTCGTGGACGATGTGTGACATGCATGTCTTTGATTTATCGCAGCTTCTGCAGCAGCACGAGTGATGAGCAGCGCTGGGTTTTCTTCACCAGCACCAGGTGTCCTCTACCAGACAGCCCAAGGAATGGTGTATGCAGCTCCCACTACTAGTGGCACCACAGCCACCCAGCTGATACCGTCCACCTCATCACCCCTGGCCAATGGTGCCACTGGGCTTATCCTCTCACTCGCCCCCTCACACCGTGCGTCAGAAGCAGCTGCTGCCTTGGGCACCTCAGGTGAGGTGGTGTGGTTCATGTGCTGAATAAATCACTCTTTAAACCCCTCCCTATTGAGGGTACAGCGGGTTATTTGTACAACTTAAGCCTTCTGTTTTCAGTATGTGTTGATAATAAACATAACTTTAAAGTTAGAGTAGAAGCAGGGACTGGGCTTCACGAATGAAATATCACTTTAACTAGGTAACAGGTGAAGAAGAGTATTTAACAAAGAGCTTAGTAGACTGAGAGAATCATATTGAAAGTCACCTGACAAATTATAGTACAAAAATTGAGCATCATTTAATCACAAAAAAACTAAACACTCTTTTTCATCTTCATCTTAATTGTGTATGACAAGTGAGACTCTGCTGTCTTCAAAAGTATATTCAATAAATTAAAAAAATAAGACCTACAAAATTCATGCCTATCTCTGCTCAATAAGGGGGGCTTTTATTTATTTATATTACAAAGCAGCTAAAAATGGCACGAAGGCTTTTACATTGGCTGACAGGCAAAACATATAATATACATTAAGAAAAATAAAGAGTAGGTGCAATAAATAATAATGAAAAATTAACAAAATAAATGTCAAAAACAGCTATAAGATAGCAGGAAAGCAAATATGCAAGCAGAGGGGGCTAAGTTACTATCTGGTGTTTAAGGTAGGAGATGAAAGCGATGACTGAGGAAGACAGGTCCAGGAATGAATAGGGAATCAAATGTAGCAGGGAGTTAATGGAATAGGCTTTGAGAAATCGAGAGATGGAAATTTAGAATCTGCATCAGACTCAAGTTATGTGTTGGTCAAGGGGAACACGTATTGAGAAAAGAGGAAGAAGGTCATTGGTATGGCGAGTCCCGTTAAAGATGCTATTTAAGAATTTCATATCACATAGCAATCGACAGCAGTAGAAATTGGAAATACCAAGGGATGAGAGTGTAAGGTCCCGGGGTGTATTTTTGAGAGAAGGGATATGATAACAGGAAATGGCATTAAAGAAATAAAGAGGTCTGTTGAGAAACTCGAAAGTAGTTAGGGAGGCGGTCGACCAGATTGGTGAACAGCACTCTATAATTGGGAGGACATAACAAAAAAACACCATTCCTAAGGGCAAGAGAATCACGAACATCAGTGTGGCGATAAAGTAGGCCGACTATTGCAATTGCTTTCCCAACAATCCTTTGAACGGGCTTGCAAAAGGTGAGCTTTGCGTCAAAAATTATACCTAAATCACAGTGAGAACTGACAGGTGGGATAGGGTTGTTCGAAAGAGTGTGTGAAAGTAAAAGTGGTTTGTGCTTTAAAGAGGTCATTATAGCTGATTTTGAGGGATTAGTGCATAACTGCTAATCGGAGCACAAAGCAGTGATGAAATTAAAAGCAGATTGTATGGAAACGGCATCAGATGGTCAATCAATTTGTGTGAAAATTTTGAAATTGTCTGCATAAAGCAAAATATTGCATCCAAGGGGACAACATAGCCAATAATGTCGTCTAATTAAAGTAAAAAGAGGAGAGGGCCAAGGACACTGCCCTGTGGTATCCCGGACAGTCCAGAAAGAAGAGTAGAGAAAATGCCATCAATGAAAACATTCTGTTGCGAGAGCTGAAACAGCTGCGCATTAAAGAAAGGAAAATGCCATGTATGTTGTACAAATGTTTGAGTTTATGGACCAGCAGGGAGTGGTTAATGGAGTCAAATGCTTTCGAGAAGTCAATATAGCAAACATCCAATTGTGAGTTAAGCTCAAAAGATTTTGTAATATGGCGATGTGTAACGGTGAGATTAGTGAGGCATGGTCCACCAGAGAGAAAGCCTTGCTGCTGGGGAGAGATTTAAGGGAGGATAAAGTGAAGAAGATGATCATGAATGATATGCTCGAAGATTATTGAAGCATAGGTGACATGGAGATCGGACAGTAGTTTTGAACTAAACATTTATGGCCAGATTTTAGTGTTGAAGTTACATTAGCAGTCTTCCATAGAGAAGAGAAGGTGCCACTGGAGAATAATCTGTTGAAAAGAATAGAGATCGGGATATAGAGTGATGAAGCAGTGGGGTTGAGAAAAAAAGAACTGATATGGTCGAATCCAGTTAATTTTGAAGAGGGTAACCTGGTTAAATAGTTCAAAACTTCCCGAGGATTAGCTGAGATAGGGGAGGAGGAGGATTGTGGCCAAACGGATTGAAGCTGTGGTGGTGGGGAGGTGGGAGAGGTAAGGTTGAAGTTATTGCAAAAGTAGTTGTAAAAAGCAGAGGGACGGTCACTACCCAGAAAGCACTCATCCTAATGGAAAACTGAAATTGGGATTCGATGTGACTTCTGTCTGGCATTAATTAGTGACCACAATCTTTTGGAGTTGTCCCAAATGCCCTCAGTTATTCCGTAAATATAGTTTTTGTAATCACGACGTAGGAGAAAGCACGTATGTCGAAGGGCCATAAACGAGGCATGGGCGTGAGGATAGTGGTGGTGCTTCCATAATTTCCAAGCCCTGAGTTAGTTTTTTTAGAGCGAGAGTCATTTCCGGTGAATGCCAGAGAGAGATCTCTCCTTCGAAACACGTCGCAAGGGGACAAAATCCACCATTCACAATCCACCAAAATCCACATTCAGGAGATCATAAAAGACATCCAGGCCATCCTTGGGTCTGCCGCACTCCTTCAGGTCCCAGAGGTTGAGGGGGAAGACATGGTTTATTGTGGCCCAGTCAGCTTTGTTCCAGGCTCTAGTGACCCTGGAGGGAGGTGATGATTGAGGGGGCAGGGAAAGGGGTAGTGTAAGGGTGCACTCTAGTGAGTCGTGGTCAGACAAGATGTTCATACCTGCCGCCACTGAGGAAAGTTGGAGGGAGGATATCACCAAGTCAAGTGTTGCCACATTTCTTGTGGGATAGAGGTCGCACTCCTCAAGCCCAAGTTCATTAATAAAGTATTCGATGAAATAATTGTCAATGAGGGAAACAGTACGGCCAGCAGTGCATGAAGACCACTGTATCGACAGATTGAAGTGTCCAAATAAAATCAAATCACCTGGCAAACAAACTTGGAAGACAAAATCAAAGAAGGTTTCGAGGGCTGTTAAACTGCTGTTTGGTGGATGATAGAAGCAACCGATGAAGAACTTCCTTAAATTGTTATCACAGCATTTCACTTCGATCTCAACCCTAAGAATTTCATTTCCATTCGATCCAAGGTCAGACCTTGAATTTGCTGGGAAGTTAGAGTCAATAGACGACAGGATGCCTCCACCATGTGAGTGCCATTCTCGTGTGAAAATTTGGTGGTTAGACACAAAATCCAATTCAAAATCTGATACTTGGTCGCTGAGCTAAGTTTCAGTTAGTGCAATCACTTAGAAAGGAGTGAGTTCAGCCATGTGAGTAGCTGTGGTCAAGAGCTTATTCTGCATGCTCCTAACATTCTTAAAGTAAAATTTACACATCGGATGAGGTTCAACTATCACATCATTAGCCAGTAGGACGAGAAATACCAGATGAAACCATAGCGAGGCTTGGTGCCCGTAATTCCTGGTGGTTAGGGAAAAGTGTGTGGAATTTGGCCAAGAGGTATAGCCAAGCTGTTGCTGGCAGGAGATGAATGGACAGCGGGGGAGAGAATGGACAGGAGTGAGGCCAAGAAGCAGAGCACAGGGTAACACAAATCTTCTTTTGGAGCACTGGAAACACGTTGAATGATGGTTGTGATTCTCTAAGCATTAGCTTTTAAATTTTTGAAAGTGTCCCTTAAAAGTAATGCAGCAGAGTATAAAACAAGTTCAAAGTTTATGTTAAAGAAGTTCCCCATATTAAAGAAATTAGGATGATTCACAACTACAAAAGATAAATAATACACACAATATTGAACACAGGCAGTTGCGATTAGATGCAACCTGGCCACTCATGTATATTGGTCAAAAAATGAGGAAATACTAGGACAGAGTGGAGGAATATGAAGCCTGTTTAAGGAAAGAAAATCCCTTTTGTAAAGTAGCATATTAGAATAATAAAGAACAGATAATAACAATTTTCCACTGTATAAGTTTAATTGTATGACCAGGTTTCAATGTATATCATCATCTTCAGGTCTGAAGATGATGTCATACATTGAAACCCAGTCGTACTATTTTTATATAATGGAAAATTGTTACTAGACCCCCGGGGATTGAGATGGTGCCGTGGCTACCTTACTGGCTTCCAACCCAGAAGGCCCGGGTTCAAATCCCGGCGGTGTTGAATATTTTTCAGAGGTATTTCGATCCCCACTTGAGGTGCTTTGTGGAGAGCACTTTGAGTGAGTACGCCATCCGTCGGATGGGACGTTAAGCTGCGTACCCCTTGGCGTCTTTTGTTAAGAGTAGGCTAATGCTGATGCCAGGTTTCTCTCCACCCTTCATCTTTTCCTGTCCATCCCTAATGGTGGAAATGACCTCAGCTGTTGGTCACCTCCCCTAAATACTACTACTACTGCAGACCCCCTGTGGCAATCCTTTCCTTCCTCCCCCCATTTCCCTTCCCTCTCCCCCCTCCCATAACTGCCCAGCTACATTCCTCCCCTCCCCCATAACTTGTATAAGGCAAACCTCTCTTGTGCTTACCTGATGATGATATCTATCAGGAAAACCTGATTATGATGTTGCATTAAAAACCTTTGTGGATTATAACTAAGTTGTTGGTTTCATTTATGTTTGCATTATTTTCGCCAAGTCATGGCAAAATATCAAATTACATCAACATGAATGACTTTGTGTGTCAATATGTTACTATGCATATTTTGAAACTATTGAATTCTTAGCTGTCTGTGAAATTCAATTACTAAAATAAGTCATGTTTGACATTCTCAATGGGCATGCTGTTTCTCATTTGTTCTCAGCTCAGTCAAATGGTTCAAGAAGTCAGCAGTTCATAAGAATCCCGATGCCGGTTCCATTGTCCACCAGCCAACAGCAAGAAGGGACAAATTTTTCGAAGAGTCGTAAGTGACAGGGGCAGGAGGTAGCGGCATCCCTTGGCTTGTATGGAGCTGCAGTGTTCATTGCGCTAAGTGGCAGTTGAAACGCGCAAGCACTCTCTCTTTCTCTCTCCCTTCACAGCATAGGGGGCATGTTGTGCGTGTGTTTGTGTGTGTGCGTGGGAGGCATCGTGTGTGCATAAGAAGTGTCAACTGACAATATTGCACCTCTGCTGTTGTTATTTGTTATTGTCATCCTCCATTTCCTGCTTTTTGTCTTTATTCTTTATTCCTCCCGTGCGTGATTGGGGGGGGGATCTTGTGAGTAACAGTGCCATGCACCAATTTTCTTCTTATTTTACACATTGTTACAGCGTATTACATGTGTATTTATGTGTAATTATGCCTAGTATTGATTTTACACGTTGAAGTGTGTTGCCTAAGCTCTTGTGTTTTGGTTCTATTCCCAATGGCTCCAACCTAATAAATATGCAAATTTGAAACTCAAGTCAGCAATACCAGTCATGCCAGTTCTAGTGGCAAAGGGTATTATAGCTGAAAAACATGGCATTATGTATATGTTATAAAGGAATTAAGGCTGTCTTAGAATAAAGGCAGTACCTGATAATGGAAAAGGTTTGCAGCAATTATGTGTCAGTTTTCATTTCCCTTCCAAAGGGGAATGGTGAGTTCAATTTAAAATATCCTTATGTGAGGAATGTCTTTTAATAGTTTTTTACTAATGTTTTATATAAGTAGATACATGATGCAGTACTTTATTATTTATGAGAAGTCTTCTCTGTGCCTTGAAATTTTAATTTTTTGGCAGGATGAATAAAATGTTATATGCAGTTTACATGTTGAAATGTAAACATGGCAGAAAGTTAACAACTATGTAAGTATAATGCATATTAGTGGCAGAGGATTGAAGATTAAATCAAAATAATTTGCATACAATGTATGCATACTCAATAAATGTTTTGCCATCCTTATGAAGGAATGCATGTTTTTATGTAAATAAATACATAGAGATGAACAATAAAACCAGTGAGAGTAAAGTTAATATTTGGTTTCATGACAATTTTGTACGTGGAGCAAAGTTTCATCATGTAGGTCATGGAATTAGTAACTGGGAAAAAAGTTATCGCCTATAAATAATATTTGTTTCAGCTGAAGATGGCCACAGTCAAGATACTTTTCATGCAAATGGAATTCTAACCACTTCGCCTTTAATAACAAGACTTCATTTTTCTCATCTTCTAATGTTTCTGGACTGGGTTGCATAATTACGTAGTCTTCCATTTATAACTCAAGGATTACCTGCCACTTCTTTGTCAGCAGGAACCTTTTTTACTCAGTTTGTCAGGAAAATTGCAAAAGTTTATTGACAAAATTGATGATTTGGATAAAAGTTTATTAATGTTGAATAATTTATATTTTTTTGTACTGAATGTAAAAGTTGTGTTCTTATGCTAAAAGAGTTTACTTATTTTGGTGATTCTTTAAGAGATAATGATCAGCTATGGAAAATATACATCATTTGAGCCCAGAAAATTTACGATGTAACTTAAAAAGTACCTCAAGCATTACATAGTACTGGTCACTTTAACAAGTGGTTCAAACGCATGAAACCTTGAATTTATGCCCACCACACTTACACCATTGTTGAATTAATTCAATTTTTTATGGTCTGGAAACCTTTCTCCTCTGGAAATGTAAATAACCTCAAATTTACATTTCTGAAATTGGAATTTACATCAAATCTCACCATCCCTCAGAGATAACAAGATGATTTTTATAATTTTTCCTGGTTTTGTTAATAACTTATATTTATATTATGCATATTGGTTCATTAAAACTAGTATTTGCAAATGCTGTGGCTTTTAACGCTTGTACCTATTAATCAGTTGTGAAAATGATCATCGTAGAAGTTATCTGCCAGTAACAAACACCGCCGAAATAATGTGTGCCAGATTTTGCTTTTCCAATGGGAGTAATTGTTTTAAATAATATAAAAAACACCATGGATTTAGACACCATGGGTTAAAATATTATTGCATTTTAATATTGATATTTTAATATTTCATTTATTACCAGAAGACCATAAGAAAGTGAAAACATTGAAAATCAAGCAGAAGGTGGAAATTCAAGTGGATGTGAATGTAGGGAATTTGATTGGAATCTGAACACCACTGAAGAGAACAAGCTCCAAACAATATCTAGGAACACAGTTTTTCATATTACTTTGCTGTTTTGTCCATCATTATCAACTTTTAAACATTTCACTTTGTTGCTGCAACCATTGATCTCTGTTCCTTCCCAGGATTTTCATCTCTCCATGCCAGCCACAGTCCATTTTGTCTTAAGTTCTTTCATGAATAAAAGTCTCAGTCGTATTCTATCCTTTCTCCAAAGAACTTTTTTCCATTATATTGATGATAAAATCGTGTCTATTTGTCATTAAAAACATCTGTGATCTTTTAAATCCCGATAGATATGAGACAGGGAAGCAAAGTAAATGGCAAAGAAGAAGTAAAGCATATTTGTTCTTTCCTTGGGGCCAAAAATGGACAATGCACACTTTTAATAGATAGTGTGCACTGTAAGAGATGAAAAACATTGAATGATGAACTAAAGGTGAACTATTTTATCTAAAGTTAACATAGATCTCTAAATTCTACTTATAAATGAAGTTGTATTACAGAATTTTCAGTGTGAGGACTTTTATTTAAATTTATTGCATCTGTTTGTGTGAGCAAATTGTCAATGTTTATATTCTTTATTTTATTATAATCCTGTGAGATATATTTTATTTGTAAAACATCAAAATACACTTAAAATGTTTTTTTTCCAGACCTTAAATTTATATATTATTTCACTGGTCCCCTCACAAACTCAAAATTCAAGGTTTCACTGTATTCATATGGTATGCGATGAAAATTCTGGTGGGTAAAATTTCTTGAAAAAGATATTGAAAGCCTTGTGTCAACAAGGCCTCAGAGCTTACTTCATAATTATTATTATCATTCAATCTTGGGTAGATTACTGACTCTTCTCCACTCTGAGAGCCTGGGCTTGAATTGTAAGTGGTGGTGGCAGAATATTTCATTGGAATCTCAATCCATACTTGGGTGCCGTGTGGAGAGCACTTCAGATAAAGTACTCCATCTATCAGATGGGATGTTAGATTTTGTGACCCCTTACCTCATCCCAGTAGATTGAGGCAAATGCCAACGAAGGGTTTGGCCATTTCCAATAATTCCTTACAATGATAAGAAGGAACTTCAGTTAACTACTTGGTTTTTGTCAGAAAGCAAGCTTGAAAAAATTTCTCTTGGTCTTCGGTGCTTTTTAATTGAAAAGGCTTATTCAGACATGCTTTGGATGAAAATAAAGAGTGGAAAAATTCACTTGTAAAAGTATTTTTAGATAAATGTCTAATGCCTGGCTCTGGCAGTCCTAATATAATTGAATGAATTGAATGTTAAAACTGTCAAACTCGGAAGTGGACATTGGATTATAAAGGATCAACTGACATTGGTGGATGCAATATCTGCATTATGCACAATGCATGTGTGAATTTATGGGGTGTTCATTGTGTTTAAGATTTTCTCTTTAATCCGTCACTTTGGAGACCCAAGGAGTATGAAGAGGTTCATTCCCAAATTAAACTCTAAAATGTTCTTAGAGATTGCAGTAATGAGGGGGTATGAGACCAGCTGCTTGTGGAATACTTAAGTTGTGGGATGGCGATTAACTCATTTGAAAAAATCCAGTATTTTTTATTATTTGTGAGTTTTGTAAGTAGCCTACAATTAAAGCAGAATTATTTCAGAGACCAGAGCCCCTATTTCATAAGTTCTACCGGGAAACTGCTGCATATTTCAGGTAAGATCAGTCGTGGTACGAATTATTGGATTGATTTCTCTGAAGTGATTAATGAAGGAATCTACCCTTATTCCTCATATTCCAGTTATAATTTTTGGAGTTTCAAGAAGTAATTACAAATAAGCTGCCATGTCTTTCTCGCACCCTAAAACACAATGTTGCTGTGTAAACATATAATTAAGAAATGCATCAGCTCAGGAATGTTATGTAAAGGCTTTTAGATTCAAATGAAAGAGGGATAGGGTGAAATTGTAGACCAGAGTGACTACAGTGATGTCTTTTCATGTCCAGGTATGTAGATATTCTACCCAATGAATGGAAACTGATTTACCTGGAAAGAGAGAAAATAAGCTAATCATGGGGATAGATGCATGTTGGCCCCTCCATATTTCCGTGGAGAACTGCTGGTGACAAGTTTCCAACTGTTCAAAATACCAAATCACATTAAGGTGGCAAATACAATGATTTTAAATTGAAGTTGTTAAGATTTGCTTGCTTTAAATAAAACTCAAACTCCCTACTATATGCTGCTGCCTGATGGCCTATAAGCTCAAAAACATTCACCTTACTACTGTGGAAAATGAAAATTTTGGCAGAAAGTAAATAAGCATGTGGGACTTCTGAGGATTGATAGTACAAGGAAGGGAATTAAAGTTGACAGTATAGCGGTTAAAGGAAAAAAAGAGCGGTGAAAAGTGATCAAGAAAGTTGGTTTCTCCATTTCATAAACATTTTGTATCCAAGTGGTACCTTTTTTTCCTGCCAAAACACCCAGAAAAGGCATTTTTACCCATTTCCTTGACGAACTTGATCTTGTCAACGCCATAGTTGAACAAAAATTAATTGACATACTTGTCAAAAATGTGTTGTTAGATCTAATACAGCCATTTTCGGCCTTTGAGGTACGGATCATCATCCTAGGACGTTTTCATTGAAATATTGCGAACTGTTGGAGAATTAAAAGCCCTTTTTCAGCCAACAGTGTCCTTTCGATCAAGTTCACAAAAATTGCCTGAAATTGTATAAGTATGCTATACGTTAAATACGAGATAAATTTATAACATTCGTTGGATGTTAAAACTTTAAAAATAGATAGGCCTACAGTTACAACGAACTTTTTTCAAAAAATAGTTGCAGTGCCCGAAGGGTTTAAGAATCATTTTTCACGCTATTATTATTTTTTTAGGAAATGACCCCTAATTTCTGAGGAAATTCCTAGTTTACATTGAAAAACCCGCCTTTCGGGCTTGAGGGATCTAATTTTGGGGAACCAGTTCATTTCTCATAGCCATAAATTAGTATCATATTTAACGTGTTTGAAAGAACACTAACACATTTTTAGTTACGAAATAAATAAGTTTATTAAAAGTGACCAAAATCTGTCCAGAAAAATTAGTCGCGTGATGCAGTGGGCGAGGCATTTAGTAGAACAAATGATGAACAAGTTGCGAGATTTGTGATTTGTTTTGAAATGTTTTCGTAGGCATCAATATGTAAATTGTATTACAATTTTGAATAGTTTACTTTTCTACGGATAGAATCATTTTGGAAAATATATGTAATTAGCAGTTTGCGTGGGACCTGTGAAAATAGCCAATTACAGCTTAATTATAATTTACTATTCATTGTCTTCTTTTTCTTACTTCCTCCTATATAAATTAATTTTAATGTTTAACATTAAACATTTGTATCTTTTGGTCAATATGATGTTTGGAATATATGTTTAAATCTATTGTCCATCAATTTTTCTTTGTCATAATCAGAAAGTTAAAATTCGAATTTAAAAATGAGTTCACACAGAATTATAACGCATCCAATTATTAGCTGTATTCAGAAAATCGCTGTGTACGAGACGAAAGCGGTGAGTTTTTACTGTGGTAATAGAAATAATTTAATTTAAAATGACTCGTTAACTATGCCTTTCATTCGCAGAGGTTTTATCTAATGGGATCAAATAATACCCAAACAAGGTTTAGAATTTTGAAGATTGACCGAACAGATCCAAAGGAGTTAATAATAATCGACGACAATTATGAATATAGCCAGGTATAATCTCAATTAAAATTAGTTAATGCGTAGTAATAGTTAAATGTGTTTTTTAACTGCATTGACTCGAGTGTTTAATTTTGATATTAAAGGACCAGATTAAGGATTTAGTCAAAATGATTGACGTTGGAAACCGACCAAAGGCTGGGCAAAGAGGTCCAGCTTCAGTTATGTCTCCAGTGGTTTCAGCTTTTGGAATCGTTGGTTTGTACCATTTATATTTTTCATAATTGTCTTCAGTAATAATTACTCAGCCCAAGATTTGGAATTTATAAAACAACTAACCAAGTTAAACGTTACTGTTGCTAATATCGTATGCAAAAGAAACAATTTTATTATTATTATTATCTACCCAAAATTCGCATTAAATAACCCAACAGTAACTAGATGATGACATGTGAAAATATATTTGGTTGCTTGATAATCCCTCTAACTTCCCTAAAATCACGCCTCATCAACATGCGACATACTACTTGTATTATTTTTATAAAAGTTCTGTTTTTCATTTAGGCTAAATATTCACCAAGAAAATCATTACCTTTGGATCTAGTTGAATTTAAAATAGATACCTGTAACCATGTTCACTCATTTAGCTGTCCTCAGAGCTCTACTTTTTCTTTGTTCTAAAAAAAATACTTGATCCAATGGAAAACAGTTCTAAATGACTTAATCACTTTTTATGCAGTAGATATAACCATAGTGTGACTCAAATGACTAATCACATTAACATGCATGCATAAATTATTGCCTATGTTACCTACCTCAAGGTGGGCACCAGATTGGCCATACATTATAACCACATTATTTTCCTCAATAATTGTAATTACATTGCTCAGCAATGCAAGGAATCCATTTTCATACTTACAATTTGTGACCACTACAGAAGGAAACTGACAATATGAAAATGTAAATATGAATTTCCTTAATTCAAATAACAACCATTTACTCTAATGAAGTAGTGGCTTGTGGGTTTCACATTAGGGAGAAGCTGTCCAATCTGTATTGTTCGGTGGAGAAGCGGACATTCACATCTCAAATTAGAAGAGTTTTACCCAAACCACCAACTTGACAATTGTGTATAGTGTGCTCATTCCACCTGAGCTACATGTCCCCCAAACATTTCTCACAAGATTTTATGCCTTATTTTTTTACTTCTTAATTTAGTTCATAAAAATATTCAAGGGGACGGTAGTCCAATTGGTAGAAGAGTGAGCTACTGACTGGAGAACCTGGGTTTGGTTCCTGGGGATGCCTTGAAATAAAAAATATCGAATGTGCATTTATTCTGACTAATTGTGTGGTTTCATTACTGTAGGATTCGTAAGGTTCCTGGAGGGCTACTACCTAATTGTTGTGACAAAGAGGCGACGTGTTGCCATGGTTGGCCATCATACAATTTATAAAATTGTGGATACGAATATGATATACATTCCAAATGATGGTGTCAGACAGCCTCATCCTGATGAACAGAAATATTATCGGATGTTTCAGAGCATTGATCTTTCCAGCAATTTCTACTTCAGGTATATGTTATACAAAGTGCCTCTGCATAGCAAGAGTTCATGCCCCTTGATTGTGCTTTGTCAAAATTTTGCTATCATTTGTTGCTTGCTTGTATACCCTATCAACCAAGATGGCACATTTAACTGAAATATGTTAAAATATATCTAATCTGCATCAAATAAGGAGGGAAACAGCTGGGAAGAGATTTCCAAACGTCTAGAAAAACATTTAGAAGCATGTGCTTATTTTTTTACTTTTTTTGACCTGCCTCTCTGTACATGCTTCTAGAATGACTATATCACTGAATCACTGATGCTCTTAAGACTAATGGGTTGAAATACCCATGCAAAATTAAACTATGTGAGCATTAAAATTTTATTAAATTTGAATATCTGGTTAACTTAAGAGGAGAAATAGGGGATATTGAGTAGTCATATTAAGGAGACACAATTGAAGGAGAGAGTGAAATTTACTATTCAAAGTCCAACAAAATCAGTTCATGGATATGTAGATTAGCTATTCAGATATCAAGCACAGTTTCAAGAATAATACTGTGAAAATATTTCATCTTGCTATGTATAGATGCAAAAACCCTGCATGGCTTTTTCCACATTTCAAGTTGCTATGTGATAAAGTTGGGAAAAATATTGTTGAAGTTTGCACAGTCACCAAATATATTTTTTGCAGATGTGGGTTACATTGCTATGATTTCTTTTTTCAGCTACAGCTATGACATCACCCATACCCTACAGAGTAACATGACGTTGCCTCGCTGCCTGGTAGAAAATGGGGAATATTTCGATGAAGGTAACAATTAACTTGTTTTGTAATAAATGACATTGTGCCATGATTATGCGCAGTTCGTCGATTGATATTTCCTATTGTTCCTTGGCCGTAGCGGAGTTTGGTGATGCTGCGACTGAGAGTGTTGACGATCGGCAGTGGTAAGTGAAGACATCTTTCATGGAGTTCAAATCTTATGTACAGAATATTCATTTACTTCCATTTATTCATTAGCACTGAAAAACCCATTGAAGCAACACCTTTAGTTCATTATGCAGTGTACATAGTATCAGCTGTTCTCATGAAGGGAATAGTTTCTCACACAGATAACCTTCAGAAATAGTTGAACTCCCCATCTTCAAAAAATATTTAACATATTATTAAAGGGCTGTTATCTGAAATATAACTGCCATAATATCGGTATATATCATTCAGATTTTTAATTTGAGTGTACATAAAATTGTATGTATGCCACAATACTCGAATACTCGCTTCCGTTGACTGAAAAGAAACTATACTGGATGTAGCATTATGCATCTAAAATGTGAAAATAATTTTAATTTTCATGCTTCTTCTTCCTGGCTCTCTCTTCCAATTTTACTTGGGGTCCGCATGTTGGATCATTTTCTTCCCTTTCTTCCCGTCTATGGCCAATTCTTCATATACTCCACACTCTAATGCCATTTCTTGCATGATCCATCCAGTACAATCACCATATTGGTCTTCCTAGTCTAATTTGACTATCTTCAAACCAAACACTTAGTACTTTTTGGTCAATTAAGTTTCCTTGTGTATCAGCATGTGGCCATACCACCAAAGTCTACTTCCTTTGTATTTCTTGTTTATGAGGGCAGTTTTTAGGCTTCCCCTTATAAACTCATTGTGTATTCCGTCCAGACTGCTAACTTTGCTAATCCATCAAAATGTGCTTATTTCATTAGTCTGCAGTGGCTTTTGGTTGCTAGTTTTAATCATCCAGCATTCCACGTCGTATAGGAGTACTGGTATAGTTGTTGTCTTAATTGACTCTGCCGTAGAGCTTCATTGATATTCTCCTATTGAACATGAGCCCTAACCTGTCTTCATTTCTATAAAGCTGCAGAAACTCTTCCTATAATGCACTCATCTGTATCTCCACTTTTTTTATCTCTAAGTCCAAGCATTTGAATATATCCACTTAAGTGAATGCTGTAGTACCAATGTGGACTGTTGACTCATCTGTGAAGTTGCACACACTTAAATACTCCACCGTGCTCTTCATCACTCCAAGTTCGCACTTGTTCTTGGTCCCTTGCCCACAGCAGCTTAGCTTCCTTTATAACTCTTCTCTGTTCTCAATTCAGTGTCAACTGAAAATAATATGCACCAAGAAGACTCATCCTGCAACTCTGACGTGATGTAACATATAATGCACATGTATGGACTTAATTTTCCATCATTGTGTGAACCCAATCTCTCTTTTAAAAAAATCAGTCTCCCCTGCATCTAATCCGATCTTTGGTTTTTGCTTCCCCATGCATGTCCATTATTATTTGTGTACAGCTGGTTGGTAGCTTCTTTTTCCCTTGTGCCCACCAAAGGAATTATTTCAGTACTTCTCTAAATCAGTGAAAATTGCCTCCTCATTGTAGTAGTTCCTTTCTTATTTTTCAGTACTTTTCAATCAAAGTTTTGAAACCAAATATCATGTGCATGGTTGAATTTTCAGATATTAATCTAAATTGGTTGGCGGTGATAAAATTTTCATGTCTAATTCTTGTATACATAATCTTCTTCCATAGCCTTATTGTGTGTCACATTAATTCAATTGTACAGTAATTTTCAAAATCTTGTATAATATTCTTAAAAAGAGGTACCAATATGTATCTCTCCATTCTTTTTTCATTCCAGATCTCATTGAACAGTTCACTAAGCCAGGCAATGGCACACTCATTACTCTGCATCCGCACCTTGGTGTTGCATCCTGCCCAAATGATTTATCCCTCCTTTATCATTTACAGAGCTTCCTTCTCTTTTTCATTCTTAATATCCCCCATTTATATTGATTTTGGTAATTCTGTGATGTTTTTTTTTCCATTCTCAACATTTAGTGATCATCAAAATAACTTCTTCAACATTTCTGAGTGTATTCCTTTTTAGCCAGAACTCTTCTGTTGTTATATCTTATTCCCTTTACACAGTAAGTATTCCTACTAGCTTTCTCTTCCTTTTGCTTTGGCTACTTTTGAGCATGATCTTGGCCCCCTCCTTAGTTTCTAGTATTTCAAATAAGTTGTTTTACAATGCAACTTTCACTGTAGCAACCTTTTGTTGCTTTTTTACTTTTCTCATATATGTACAAGGATTGTATATCAAGTATCAGGAAAAGTTTCAGGAAAATAGATTCATTTCAGATATTACTGCAGCCTAAAAATTCTTTAAAGTACATCCCTTGAGCAATGACACTTTTTCCAGCATCTTTTCCATGACTTGAAGGCTCCCTGGTCGGCAGATTTTGGATGGCCCTTAAGGGTACGCGTACAAGCTTCTTTGACGGCACTTAGGGTCCCATGGTGGTGTCCTTTGAGGGACGATTTCACTTTTAAGAATAGAAAACAGTCTGCTGGGGCCAAGTTGGGACTGCAAGGGGGTTGGGGAATCATGGCGATGCCATTTTTCATCAGGTAGTTGGTTATGCAGGTGTGGCTGGGTGTGCAGCACCCAGCCACATCGCTGATCTTTCACATTTTCAGTGTTAATGGTAGGCACTGTCATTTTATCAATGCCAATATCATCTGCGAGCATGCGCTCACTAAACAAATTCTGAATTCAGCACTTTGTGCCCACGGTGAGAGTTGTTGTTGGTTCTTGACATCGACGGCCATCCATTGCCGGGCTTGTCCTCCACATTCTCTTAGCCATCTTTGAAGAGCTTGTGCCACTCAAAAACTGTAGTTTGTGACATGCTTTCATCCTGAATATTTGGTGAATCATGCTCAGTGTCTCTGTACCCGATTTCCCCCATCCAGTACAAAATTTGTGGCCCACTGCTGTTCAATCGTTTGCTGTATTTTACCTGCACCGAGTCACGTGACCGGGGTCTACTGTCAACACAATCTAGCCTGAATGAATAATTACTGGTGATTGGCGCTTGGTGTTTGTTGAAGGTCAGAACCCCCACCACCAAGCCTGCACATTGTGAGCGTGGCGTGATGTACAGTCACCTCAGGAAAAAATTGTTACTGTTACTTTTTATTCATTCCATGTTTATCCTACTCCTTTCAGTGTTCATCTATCTTATGCTCTTCCAACTAAACTCTTTATCTTTTCTATTAACATTACTCTATATTTTATTGCACTCTCATTTGCAATTTTCCCATCAATAACCAAGTGGAGGCCACTTGGTCTATGATGTACACTATGGTCTACAATTATTCTTACTACTAGTTAATTAAAACTATGTTACGAATATTCTATGTTGACTAGGCAAGGACTCCGTGGTAATACTTCTAATGTCTCTTGTAAGCTTTAAAATGTCTCGTTTTATACTAACATAGCCCTTATCAGAATTTTTTTACAAAATTATAAAGCAGGTGATTCAAAATTACGGTCACCAACTTCTAATAAAGTCTCTAATTTAATGGATTCTCCAAAATTTCAGTTTTAATTTTTTTGTTGCTGGAGTGTTTTCTTCGTTGTCCATCAAATTTTTTACACAATAGCAACATTTCTCAATTTGACCTATGCGTAACAAAAGCAAATAACTTGTCTTAAAAAATTTACCTAGGACAATTTGCTCTCCTTCTTTATTAATCCTTATAGTAATATGGAAGAGACTTATGTTAGAAACCCCAGAATTATGATAAATAAGTGGAAAACCTCTTGTGTAATAATGCATGGGAGATAGAAAAAGAAGGCATCTGGCAGACATTCCAGTAGTTCTTAGTTTTATGTAGTCTTGATTTCTTTACCCACACTTTTATTTCTTTTTTAATGGCACTGTGACCCCAACCAACGTTTTCCTTGTCATTTTCCTGCCTCCATCTTCCTGAGTATTTCTCCATTCTCTTTAGTCCAAGATGCTCTCTGGCAACTTCTCTCTATTTTACTTCCTTTGCATCTTTCCTTTGGATTTCCTCCTGATCATTTTTGCACAATACTCTGGATAGTCTACTTCATTTCCTGCAGTACCATATTGTTTTAGTGCAAAATACAATTCATATTATAACTAACTACTCACCAAAAAAGTTTTATTCTTGTGAGCCTATGACTATGAATAGTTAAAGAGAGTACACATTGTGGAAGGTCAAAGCTTTTTGAAGAACATGTCTAAGAGCTTTTCCATGCCTCTTCAGAGTTCTCAGATTTTCTCATGAAAATAATTATTTTCCTAACCAAATGAATTTGCATGCTGAAAGTAATTTTTCGTGCCAGTTTCAATATCATGTCAGGACTGCATAATCTTTGCTAAAGTTTTTTTAACAAGTATTCTTGGATTTTTATTGTTGAAAGTTTCAAGGATACTTAATGCCCACACTGTAATGGGTGTAACTATTAAAATAATTGATAAGTGATAGCATAATTCTTACAGTTTTTTTTTTCAAATCATAGTAACAATGTCGGCTTCAATGATGACAAACAGGAATTTGGCATTCGCAACATCCCGAACAGGAAGTTTGTGTGGAATTCCTACTTACTCTCCCAAATTGAGGGACGTCTGCATCCTGATTGGATCCTTTACGTAGTGCATGGGTTTGTTGGTCAGTCTAATGTCAGTGTTTTTGGACGGCCAATATATGTTACCCTCATTGCCCGCCGATCGAACAAATTTGCTGGAACACGATTCCTCAAAAGAGGAGCAAACTTTGATGTGAGTGCAATGCTATGTAATTAAAACTATGATGGTCGGTTATCGTTGCAAGAATGACTTCGGTTAGAAAATGTAATGCAATGAGATAAAATGCCTTCTCCCATTGCTAGGTAAAATTTCAGAAACCTTTAATTTTATTAATTGAACTATCAAATATTAAAATACCATTGATGAGGAGTTGAATGTTATTTTACACTTTTTCTGAAAAACTAATGCAATGAAATTAGGTGAATTCAAGTTTTGTAAAATGATCCCACATGCTTAGTTGAGGCATTTGTGTGGCATCTTTGCCCTCATAGATTTGACTGCATCAATATCAGAGAAAATGCAGGCAGTCAAATTATTTAATTTTTGATGATGAAAATTTAACGACTGTAATGGGAAAGGCATTATTAATGTATTCCACTTCAAGTTATTTTTTTACTCTTGTAGAACACCTTGTGTTCTAAGCTGAAATTGGTGAACATTTATAATACTTTTCATTTCAATGCGTTATTCTGGAAGCCTTTCGGTATGATATTCATTAAAGAGATGTTAATTGGTGGCATATCAGGGAAAAGGAAATGGGATCCATCCCAAGGTTCTAAATGTCTATAAAGCACCTGATTTTTTGTAATTGTTAACATCCCATTTAGTATAATGCTGAAATAATTTTGAGTGGTGCAAACAAAATTATTGTGTTCTAATGCATAGGAAAATTAGTATTCATTTCCTGTGCCTGTGATGTGATAATTGCTGAAACTACAGGATGTAGTAAAACTTGCATTCTTCCTGTTGATGCCTTGTAGATTGTCTGTCAAGTTCACCTTTCAAAATACACTGTTTATTTGTGTTCCATGGGTTCATCCATGAAACCGTGCTTGTGCCAAAGAATTAGAGGTATCTTCTGTCTCTTCGATATCTTCTTGACATTAATGGGATGGGATTCTTCCATCAATGTGTAACCATATCATTTTGAGATAATTTCTTAACACCGAATGACAGTGCCATATTAGAGATCTCATTTCAAATGGTTGACATGGTCAGATTTTTGGCTGGGAGTTCAATTAATTTTTGCATACATGTTTGCATGAGTAACCTGAAATGTATGCCTTTGACAGTCTGACTCGTGCCTTAAATTGTACACAAAACTTAAAAGAGCATCTCGTTTGAGAAATAGGGAAATAGGAGAATAGCATTTCTCAAACGAGAATACTTTCGAGAGATACAATAGAGAATACTTTCTGCCAAACACCAGGTAATTGCTATTAACAATCTGGTCCTTTGATCAGCTGGATGATTTTTTTATGTCAATTTGAAATTGAAAACTTGTTGGGATATTCATTATTGTTACTGTAGCTATACGTAACAACAGCTAAATTTTATTATAATTATTGCTGAATTATGAGTAGCAGTAAAGTAAATTTTCAGTAAATCATGCCTAGAACTGAAATTCTGAAAAATAAAATGCATTGTTTTTGCATAGTTTGCGCTTATTTTCTTTTCAACCAGGAATTCTACTAGTTGGCTTTTTAGTCAAGGTCTTAAGGAGCATAGTAGCCTTAAGAGCACAGTGTTGGGTTACAGACTGGTGGGCCCAGGTTTAATTCCTGGTGACTTGGGACAGCTCCCAACCCTTTTTCTCTGTAAGGCTATGTTATTAATAATAAAAAGTCAGAAAAAATGAAGGACTCATCGCAGGAAGTTTGTGCTGGAGAAAGCATTCTCATTCCATATTTTATATTATTTATTGGGAACTTAAGCATTTTCATAATTTCATTTTTGAGTATGTTTTTCATGATTTCAGCTGTGATATGATAATTTAATATTGAATTATGAGATCTGGTAGAATGACTTGAAATTTGAAATTTTCATAGGATGTCATCAGATATCAACATGTATTGTGTTTTCACTTGCATATGTATGTGCTGAGGAATCCCTTTATTTTTGGTTGTATAATCATGTTCACAATGTTTAGGAAAGCATAGGAGGAAGAGCTTTAATGGACTGATTTGTCTCAGTTATGAGTGAGGAATTAGGCTGGAAGATTTTGTCAGATCAGTGTTAGTTCTCATTCCAAAAAAGGGAAAGGGAGCCATATGTGAAGACGACAGAAAAATATGTTTGATTATACAAGCAGCTAAAGTGGTTGTCAGGCTCATCAACTAGAGGATATAGAGTGGAGCAAATTATTACTCAGGGGATGTTCAGTTTGGGTCCAGGAATGGGAGAGACACGTGCGATGCCATTGCAGTGATGAGGTCACTGGTAGAGAGGAATATAGAATACAATCAGGATGTATTTGTCTGTTTCATCGATTTCAAAAAGGCATTTGATGGAGTGAGTTGAGAAAAACTAATGAATATATTGCAGAAAATAGGAATATATCAGAGGGATAGGAGACTAATTCACAATTTGTACATTTCTCAGAAGACAGCTCAGGTACGAGTGGCTGATGGAGAGTCTGGATGGACAGTGTTAGGAAGAGGAGTTATCCGGGGGTGTCCATTGTCACCTGTGCTGTTCAATGTATATATGTGGAGGAAAGAGGCATAGGAAGAACTAGGCAGGAATGAAAGTCGACAGGGAATTCATAAAATCAGATAGGTTTGCTGATGAACCAGCTTTAGTTCGTCAGTCAGCCAAGGATTTACAAGCATTGCTGAGTGAATTGGAAATTCAGTGAATAAGATATGGGATGAGATTAAATGTAACTAAAACAAAGGTAATTCAGTTGTCTAGAAAAAGGAAAGGTAATCTAAGCAGAGGGCAAAAACTAGAGCAGATGGAACAGTCTACCTATCTTGGAATTGTTTTGGACTAGGAACCAGAATAACCGAAAGTAGTAGAGCCATAAGGAGGAGAACTGCACTAGGCAAAGAGGCTTTCACAAGGAGGAGGGAATTGATGACAGGGACATTGAGTAAGAATGTTAAGAAACGGCTTGTCAAAACTTAGATTTGAAGCATGGTTATGTACAGAGCGGAAACATGGTCAGGATGGAAGGGCATGAGCAGGATGAAAGGCATAGATTGGAGGATTTTGAACTATGGGCATGGAGAAGTATGGAGAAGGTGAAGGGGGCTGGAAGGAAAACAAACAAGGAAGTCATAGGCATGGTAGCGAAGATGAGAGGATTGTTTGGGGAAATCTTAAGGAAACAGGAAAAATGGATGAAAGACATGTTGATCGGCAGTGGGATGCTGAAGACTGACAGAGGGGAGAATATTAGGCAAGTGAGGAAGAGGTGGGAATAGGATAGGCATGTTGGATGGAATGAAGGGAGAAAGGAAGTATACAGAGATGAAGAGGGGTTTACTGTAGTATCGATTGTCCAGTTGCATTTTCTTAGGAGAGGCAAGGGAATATATCAATGTCCTGTTATGTAGGCTGTGTCCAACCTCAACCTAACTTAAGTGATAGAATACTAATAATAATAATTTACATAGGTTAATAATTTTTATGTGTGATTCCGAACAGCAATCCTCCTACAGCTTTTCTAATGGCTATTGTTTCTGTTGCCAGGGTGATGTGGCCAATGAAGTTGAGACAGAGCAGATGGTGCATGACTCTGGCTTGTCCTCCTTGGTGAAGTCACGATTTAGTTCATTTGTTCAAATGCGTGGCTCAGTGCCTGCCTACTGGAGTCAGGATGTGAGCAAAATGGTCCCTAAGCCGGCCATATCCTTCAATATTAGCGACCCTTATGCTGAAACTGCGGGTATGTGTACATTATACCTAGTATTAAGTTCTTAAACTTATTCCCATCTTGATTTTATCATCATTTTCAAGAGCTCTTGAAGAGTTTTGCAGTTAACAAAAATACCTTAGTATATCCATCACGTTGTGGATGGTTGGTTGACCTCTAGATATAGCTCATGGTTAAGCACCAAGCCATCCACTAGGTGGATGAGAGTGAGACTAGTGAATGGTGAGTTTACATTTTGATACAATGTTATCTGCAAAATAAGTGGGTGTACCCTATGAATATGCATTCATATGAGTGAATGGAGACCAAAGTGGTAGGTAGAGCATCATTCATATCACTACAGGCATTTATAAAAAAGATACTGCAAAGACTGCAGCACTGTAATGTGGAAGGCAATCGGAAAAAAGTACTTTAATTTTCTTAGTACTTCACCAAATAATATTTTTTAAGTTTTATTTACTCAACTCTTTTGCTGATGTGAGCATACCTTTTCATCCTCCCTGTAGTGTGCTATAATACTTTGAAATTAAAAAAAAAATCAAATGCTTGTCAAAATAAATGAATGAAAATTTTCCATTAAATAGACAGTGAATCTAGATTTTTTTTATTGTTTCCATGTTTTTATTATTTAGATTATTTTGGGAGTATTAAAGGTTATGGAGGCACGATACCCTCCATTTTCACCACATGTGAAAAGTAGGATTCCGGAGAGTCAACCGCAGAGAAAGGGCTAAATAATAGATATAATGGAACTCTCTTCAGAAACATTCCAGGATAAACTAATTCCCCATTGGGATCTCTGTTTGGGGCCTCTTCTTATAGAGTAGATCAAGACAGGCCCCAAACTCGGAATTGGGATTTGGAACGTGTGGTCTCTATGGGTATGGAAGATGTTAGAGAGGTTAAAGGTAGAAATGAGGTGAATGGGATGAAACACCTTTAACACCAAGTTTTAGTGGGGTACAAGTTGTGAAACTTTTAAGCAAATGTAACAGTCCTGGCAAAATTCTAAGGAAAATCTCCTATCACTTTTATCGGATTATACACAGCATAAATACATAAATAATGCTTATTAGATGAACCAAAGTCATGATTCCAACCAAATGAACTGCTGGATGCATAAAATTCCTAAAGTTATTTGTATTGTATCTCAAGAAATATTTACTTGATTATTCTACTGAAAAAATAGCAAGTGGTATCAAGGTTGAAATCGGGCTTGATGATTCTGTTCAATTTTTCAAGTGACTGCATTTATGTATTGGTAAGCAATGTACGCAGATGACCTGATAATGATAAACCATGACCATATTAGTCAAATAACGGCATCCCTGCTTAACCTCCTGGTAATCCACCTTTGGAGACTTGTTTAATTCTTGAGTGTGCAGTCCATTGATGCTATCCTGAGTTCTAGTTGCTCTAGTCCTAGAAAGTAGGAAGGGATGGGTCATCAAACCCTTAAGCATAAAATTGTGTAAGGTTATTATATCACATTTTCATATGTCACAATGATGCTGAGGTCACCTATGACTAGCTGAATTGGTGTTGCAATATTAACTTCCCCTGTATGCTCTGTCATGTTCAAAGGCAAGCATTTCAATGATGTGCTCCGTCGCTATGGTTCCCCCATCATTGTCCTCAACTTGGTGAAGAAGAGGGAGAAGAAGCGCCATGAGAGTGCCCTGAGTGAGAATTTGAAAGCCTCGGTGGACTACTTAAACCAGTTCCTCCCTCCCCAGCACCACATCATTTACCTCAGCTTTGATATGGCCCGTATGAACAAAAAGTAAGTCCCCTGCTCCTGCTAAAGCCAAACACCAAATACATGCTCCATTCCGTTGTGAATTTCATTTCTACATACTCTTGAGAATGCCACTTGTGCACTATGTGAAAATATTTATTAGACTTGTGCTTTTTCTTCAGAGAGTTTCATTATAAAATAAGGGAGATTTTTTTTAGTATGCTATGTGTTGCTTTTTTAGTGTGCAAGTTTCACTTAATATTTCGACGACTTCATCCAGCAGGACTGAAAGATTTCATTTGCTCATCCCCGTTATAAATGAACATGACAATGAGGTCCAGAGACCATTTCTCTCCAAAATGTTTTTAGATTCTTTTTTGTACAGAAGGAAGCTGTAAGTCCTTTTGCAAACTTTTCTGTAGAACTCGTATTTAATAATTATCAAATTCTTCCTTCAGACTTTGCCCATTACAGGAAATGACTCCTCAAAATTGGCAATTATAATATTTGTCAAACTGGAAATGAGACAAAATGTCATCTCTGTTGATCTTTTAAAATATACCATTTTAATAAAAAACTCTAATACGAATGGATTAATTGCAGTGGAGTTGGATTTATCGATGAGTATGATTTTGGATGAAATGCATATCATCTAAGCTAAATTAAAAAGAATCTGGCCAGTGAAATTTTTCTGGACACTGGATATTAAAATTCCCTTTATGTCTTCTTCTACAGCTTTGAAAATGCTTGCTTGGTTATTGGAAGCTGATAAAACGTGATCATTCATTAAGTTCATTATTCCTTGTGTTCCCTTTGAATAATCCATTGTTGCCTTGTGTGCTCACTCATGTGCTTAGCTGGTTGTGTATTCATTGTGAAGCAGTTCCACCGAATGAATCGTGAAGCTGGCAAATACCTTGCACCACATTTTGTCTCCCCTCTCCACCTATTGCATACCCGTCATTCCTTTCCTGCATTGCCTTTGCAGAAAGGAAGCAAACGTGATGGCTCACCTTGGAAAGAAAGCATACAAGGCCGTTTGCAAAGTGGGAATATTCCAGAGTCAACCACCACTGAATCGAGGGGGGCGGTGGGAGACACCAGGGTTCCCTGCACCCCCTGGCCACCATTCTACCATGACCACCCCCCTCCTGCAAACTGGCATTGTCCGAGTCAATTGCGTGGACTGTTTGGACAGGACAAACACTGCTCAGTTTGCACTTGGCAAGTGTGCCCTGGGGCTTCAGGTAAGACAAGCACAGACTCTTGGTACTTGTGAGAAATAGATTCTTGGTCTAATTCTTTTAGACCAAGACATTTCATAACCATCCACTAAAATATGCCATCTAGGTGTATGCCATTCAATTTCATTGGAACCTAATCAAAAGGCATACTCAAAAGTACATGGCATATTCAAAGAGTAAGGGATGTTGGTCATAAAACGATGTATTTGTCAGAAAATGTTTTTATTGACAGTTTTAGTAGAAGTCTTGTGGGAGGCGACTGACAGCTAAGGTCATTTGCGGTGGTTTTAGTTTCATACAAACCTACTTCACTTTTCTACATAATCGCCCTTCATTTCTAAGCACTTTTCATAACACTGCACTCACTTCTTTAATCCCTCAGCATAGACGTTTGCCGACTGGGAATTCAATCAGCTGACAATAGTTGGTGGTCTTGGGTTCCTCCATGTCTTAAGATTTTTGTCCACGATGCCACGGCTTCAAGTGAAAGAAGAGGAAGTAGTTGGTAGGTTCAATCTCTGTCTTGTTGATAGTGGTCCTAAAAAACCCATCCACTCAACTTTCTTTGCTATTTGTTTAGTCGGTAAGCAGTTTTGCTACACACCCATTTGCCCACAAGTCGTGATATCTGAGCTTTTCTATGACAATCATGTTAATTTTCTATAACAATCGTGGTAATAGAGGTGCGTCCAACAACAGGGAAGTTATCAGCCAGAGCACCAATTGTCCATTGCTGATCAGTTTGCTGTTATTGATGTACTTGTTGAATGATTTCTTAGGTCTAGATCATGTTTCTTTGAGTTATCTCTTTTAGCTTAATGGTGAATGTTTTTTTATCCAGACACTTTATAAATTGTGTTACTTTAATATACACTCAAAATCAATGATAAATAATACTCTCAATGCTTTTATTATGTTATAATTACTGAAATGAAAATAATTTAGAGGTCTAGTGTTATAATTTTGGGCATATGAATTCTCTATTTACCTATTATTTTCTTTCTGATTGAAGAGAAATTTGCTATGATGTATAACCACAGGGCTGATAATAAATCTATTAAATTATTTAAAAATAGGTTTACTGGAGAATACTTAATAAAACTTGTTTCATGATTTTTATAACAGTATAAAGTAAATCATGGATAATTGTGTGGGCAACAACTCTGTTTGAGGCTCAAACTGAAGTGACTTTAGACTTGACTTGGGCATGTACAGGTACATTGGTAAATGCACCAACCGGCAATCTCCAATTGTTTTTAGAGTTTTATTCTCTCCCTAAATGTTATGAAGATTTCCTTGGTTGGTTGAGCAATGGCTTTGGTCTCATAACAAGAACCTCTTGTTATAGTGCCCTCCTGACTCTTCAATCAGATTTTCATACAGCTTCTTCCGCCAGAACTGTGTTTTCTGCTTGATATTGCAGATTTGAAAACTGGCCAACAGCTACAGTCTAATCCTGATGAACAAACTGCCTCCTCTGCTATAATTTTCGCACATTCATGTGTAAAACTCAGCAAACATGCATACACACATGCACATACTGCCTTTATCAATAATGTGATGTGGCTGAATTTTGGACAATTGATCTAAAACTTTTAATATACTTGCTTGAGAAATTCATGTAATAGGATTGTAAAATGCAAGTTTAGGTTCTTGGTTGAACACTTCTGCATTGTTATGTTTATTGATTGTTTTCTTTCTTACCGTTAGCTGTGTGCCCTGGGCATTTTGGAAGATGGGAATTTAGAGTTTGACACCGACTGTGTTCGAATGTTAGAAAATCTGTATGAGGACCATGGGGACACACTGGCCCTGCAGTATGGTGGCTCACAGCTGGTGCACCGAATACGGACATACAGGAAGACTGCTCCTTGGACATCCCAGGGCAATGACATCATGACAACCCTTAGCCGTTACTACAGGAACACCTTCTCAGGTTAGAGATGTTTTTCACCTTTCCTTGGCACTCGCCCACTGGCAACAAAAATCAAGGGAGGAAAAGAGGAACAGTCACACCAAAACATTTAGTGATAAGATTTTCCTGAATATAAGTCATGAGTGAAATATTTCAGTGCCTCATACATTAAGTGTGCAGATGTTATTTCTTTTAATATTCTCTTCCAATAGGAGCTACATTCTCATATCCTTGTGAGAAGGCCCAGATGAGATGGACATTAAAAGTGTGTGACAATAAATCTTAAGAGAGAGAGAGAGAGAGAGAGATCATGGACATGAAACTATAATATTTATAAGATTTTTTGAACTATCAATATTTTAATTAATTCGACTGCAAAGAATGATCATCATATCAACCTCACTCTCTAACTAACAGTTGGGGGGATATACCATTGTCCCAGTTAGTGAATGCATTTGCCATTCATTGGAAATATTCGTCTTTTGCTCTAATTCATTTTTTAATCATTAAATAGATTTTTCATGATTTTTGTGCTTACTCATATGTATACCATATGTATTTAAACTTAATCTTGCAAGATCCTATGACATCACTTAAAGTTGCTTGCATGGATCTTCTCAAGGCATAAGGCATACAACAGCAGACTTGACAGCATAAGATAGCATTTGATGAGGAGAATGGAGGGCTGTTCAGAAAAAATGGTGTTGAAAGTCTTATCCTGCTGGTTCAAAAGAATTTTGTTTTCATTGATTGACATCAAATGTAAATAAATTTGTCATCTGGCTCCCTCAGGGGCTTGAGATATGATTACCAATATTTTGATTTGAATAGTTAAAAGCCTACACAACTGGCCTAAAAGTGCTCATTTTGCTTTGTAGGTGATTCTTTAATTGTTTTGACCATTCTATGTGGCATTTACATGGTAGTGCTGACAGAGAGAGTCTAAGTAATATCAGAGTACAGATGTTGCATTATCTATAAAAATATATATATATATATATATATATATATATATATATATATATATATATATATATATATATATATATATATATATATATATATATATATATATATATATATATATACACACACACACACACACACACACACACACACATACACACACACATATATATATATAGACACACAGAAATAGAATTGTGGTCTTTTTCCACATAGATATTTTAGTTAATGGATTGAATTTTCACTTTCAGATGCAGAGAAGCAGCACACAATGAATCTGTTTTTGGGGCTGTTTATTCCTGAGGAAGGGAAAATGCCCATTTGGGAGCAAGTAACCGATTATTATCTACATCATCCGTCTACATATTCCAAAAAGAGGTGAGACTACATTACACAAAATGTGGGTGACCTAAGACATGGGGCTGGGCATAACTGAAAATTATTGTAAACCCGCACATATTTCTTTCTTATTCCAGGTATTATGTGAAAATATCTGAATATTTTTTCTTATTCATAACCACTATATAATAAAGAAATTCGGACTAATTTTTGTGAAGAGGGACATCTAAGTCAATTCCTTAGCCAAGTAGGCTTGTGGTCTTCATGTTCATTGTTACAGCATCCTGAAAGTAGATTGCTGGCTATTCTTTGCAGTTGTAATGATGAATCCATCTTTTATCTATTAGTTTGGAATTTGTGCAAGGCGTTCAATCCTCCAAAATTGCCCCTCATGGCTGCTGGGATAATCAGCATCCGACATCAATACTCTCTCTTGTTGAACTTCTTTGTGATGATATTCCATGATAGAGTATTGAACTCTTTGGTAGCCAGTGACCTATATCTTAAGAAAGCTCATAAATTAACTCTGCAGCCTTAGCCTTTATTAATCATTCCACCACTCTATTAACAATAATCTTGTACTGTATAAGCCCTGTGACATAAGTGAGGCTTCTGATGTTATGAGCGATAATTTTTTGGTAGTAAACTGTCAGTCTTGAATTTCCTTATAGGGTATAACATACTACCTATCCTCAACACAATTTGCTAGATAGTATGAAAATTTATACAATATCCAAACCACTGAAGTCGCAACCAGTAGTACTTGCAGGGCTACCAATCACCAATTTTTATTGGTCATTAGTAGTCATGCAAGTAAATTAAAGACAAATGACCAGTAAAAATTCTCTGAATTCCACTGAATTTTTAATGGTCATTGCTAATTTAATTTACTGGTCATGGTTGAGGGAATTGTTACTGGTTTGGAAAAATCTTGGAAAAGTGAGGAAATCTTGAGGAAGTTGAGGAATTTTCCAAGGCCTATCATAAAATTTCTTTGAATCAAGAAATTCATTGATTTAAAATTATTTAGCATTTCTTTGGGATTAATTCCTCTGTCAAAAATCACAAAAATCTGTTTTTGTGGTTTTACTCTTGTTGAATTTTGCAGCCCTTGCTGATTTCCTCATTGAAGTGATATATCTAATGAAAAAGGAAATCACCCACATATGATCTAGGCCCTCATGAATAATGCTAGGTGTGCAAATCAGGTGAATACTGTTTTCAAATAGATTGAATTTATTTATTTCCATTTGCCTCCAGAATCCATTCATTAACATTTCCTTACAAAAGGTGTAAAAGAGGCATTAGACTGTAATTGTACTGTTATGTAATGTGCATATGTTTGTAGCATTCTCTCATGGGACAACGTTAATGCTTTCTTACAGTGTCTTTTCATCCAGTATAAAATTCATGTTAAATCAAAGTAAGCCTTATAATAGTCAGTACGACTGCACAATAGATTTATGTTGCTACTTCTACTGTTTGAGCTGATAATTTTTGTACTTTCTCTTACATTGCTGAAGATCTCCTGTGAATTACTTAATTTCTGTGCAGGCCTTATTGTAAGACATGAGAGGAATCTATAAATGGCATGCTTGGTGTCATAATTTCAGAAATATTATGGGAGTACTTGGGCAAACCAATATGTATGGTAAAATCTCTAGTTCCTCTGTTATTGTCTAATCTGACTTGTAACCTTCATGATTTTCAAGGTGTTTCCTGGGGTATCCATCAGTATAGAACTAATAAATGGTGTATTAAATCTTCTTTAATTTATTTTTACAAAGTATGGTACGTATTTCTTTTCAAAATAATAGAGAAGGTATGCTACAATAATGCTAAAAGGTAGTTATACGTTTGAACTGCTATATACTGTTGGTTAATGTGTAAATTGTGGCTAATTGTGCAAGATATATCTCATAATGTGGGTCGCGGTAGCCCAGTGGGTAGAGCGTTGGACTGCTGACCGGAGGGTCCCGGGTTCGATTCCCGGGCAAGGCACTCTTGGCACCTGAAGCTCCACCCAAGCTATGTGATTTTTTGGGTACCAGGTCTTCCTGGTAAACCATAACCGGCATAGGGAAAGGAACTGGCCCCCCTACCCTGATGTGTGAATTTTCGCACGCCATATAGGGCTTAGTACTGGGTGATCTCTACCATCACCTACTAAACCGACCTTCGGGTTGATTACTGTGTTTATGGTTTATATCTCATAATATATGTTATATCAGTGTTTGGATGATAGTTGTATCTCAACACAACCTCCATTCTAATGCATTCAAATGGTGGCCTCAAAAATAAATGCTCTCAACATGTAGGTAGATCAACTGTGTCCAGGAGGATTTTTTATGGCTAAGAGAAAACTTCTTACATCACAGGGTTGTCCAATTTTATCAGATGAAATACATGCATAGGGTTACCCCTCTTTATGACAGATTGTGGTGATCTCCAAGACATTACTAACATTTTTACAAGTCACAGAATAAATTTGGTGTCATTGGATAATTTAATTTATAAAATGATCTTGTTTCTATTAGTCTTCTTATTGAAACAAGGGCTGTTGTTAACTCAATTTTGGGTTGATTTTTAATAGTCATTATATTGAATTGGCATTAATCAGTTTGCCCGTAAGCATAAGGTATCATCAATTTGTTAATATATGCATGTATTGTTATCTTTAACTATTTATGTATTCATATTATGTGTTATGTGCCAAATGAGGAATAAGTGTATTTTCAGTCTGCAAGCATAGCTTAATCAAATGTAACCAACATTTTGCAGATTCAAGATTTTGTTCAGGTCCTTCTAATTTTAAGATACCCACATATTATCGTAAAATATTTGGACTTGGCAAATTAATTTCCCTTCTTTCATTCAGTATGCATTTTAAATTTCCATCATGAAATAACTTGCTATGGTCCTCAGCTGGCAGATGGTGATAGTCTTTTGTGGGGGTAAAGAATAAAAATTGATGAAAATAAATGGATTGGGAAGATTTTTTATGTAGGTAATGCCATATGATTTCTTCTCATCTTGATGCTTCCTTGTGTCAAAGGCTAGGAAAACTTACTCAATGGTGGGATCGAAAGGTGCTTGAGTGCTTACCCTGCTCTTGTGATGAAGTTTGGAAAGAATGTGCCCAAATTGTGAAGCTTGGTTCGTGGGTTGGCGATGACCAAGTGGATGCCTACCTGGATTATTATCGCCCACATGAATTCAGCGTTCTTTCTGATGATTCAGCTTATAAAATTAGCCATTCCGTCAGGTATTGTATTTCACTCTCTCTTTTGTATTCAAGATCTCAATGGTGCAATGGGAAGTCTTTTGATTCACTTTTTAATGTTTTATTAAGGATATAAGGACGTAATGCATGTTAGCATAACCTGCTGTGTTTAATCATTTACAATTAAAATTAGATAAAATAACTGATTATGACACTGACTTAAAGGTTGTTCACCACATCCTGAGCCCTAAATACACAAAATTATGCTTTCAAGAATATCAAGCGTAAAAATATAATTGGTAGATAACTGGAAATACTCATAAGTTGAAATGTGACATGATTTTGCTCGAATTAAAATGAATATATGTTGTTACAAATTCATGGGAATAAAAATGGCATAATATTGTGACAGAATCGACTTTACTTGTTTTACTAAATTGGAGCAAATGCAGTGGATGACTCAGTTCTTGAAAATTGAAATACATTTGAATGGATCAATTGAAATTGTGCCCTGTTGCAGAGGGTATGCTTTGAAATTACAGTCATCCACATTTAATGGGTATATTATGGACAAATAATGTTATTAAGTGATAGTAATGAAAGACTCACAGAATTCAAGCACCTGCTCACTCATTGAATATACTAGGATGTTATTTTATTCGAATGGTGTCTGCACAGGGACTTCATGCCTCACTTCACCACCAACTTCAGCCCATTCACTGTGAGGGTGCGCCCTGGGAGGCGACGGGAGGAGAGCTCTAGTGGTGGGGAAAGGACTAAGAACCCTTCACTCACGGGCCAAAGCTCCACCAGCTCAACTAACTCCAGTGATGACAGGTGGGACTGAGCCATGTGATCTTTATTATTCTCTCCTGGTCAATATTGCAGGACAGCAGAGAAATCCCTGGAATAAGTTCAGTGCATGATTGAGACTCGAGAGGGCCACTGGCGTTAGTGCAAGCATATAGTGTATTTTTGCAATTAAGTTAGTATATTTCTCTTTATATCTTACTATACAAGTGTGGGAGAGGGAGTTGGTTGCTTGGTGGGTTTAGTGAATAGGTTTGTGTTTCCAAATTCACTCAATTTCACATGAGCCCACACCATTGTGATAAATATGATAATTCAAATCCTAGCACCATGGGACTCAGCCCAAAGTAGCAAGATTCCTGCCCAGAGGCAAGGCCTCAAGCAGTCTTCGTAATGCAGGGTGCTAAGTGTAGTGTTGTGGGTCTAATGGCATAGTATTGCTTATTCCATGGATCCATTAAAAACTTACTTTGGCCTACTTATAAAACTTATCTAAATAATAATAATAGTCTCAACATATCCTAAAGACATTTTGTGTGCCGCCAAATGGCTAGTTTGTCTAATGACTTTTTGTCTGGCCGCTGACTCTTAAAACCATCAAATGAACTTCCATCCTAAAGTGTATGTGACCCTATAGCCCCTCAAAGGCATTAGTAGCAGTTATTGTGCTCATGAGTTTGCACATGTATCTTGATGTTCTCTACTTAGGAAATATGCCCATTGAAAAACCAATTTTTCCTTCAGGAAAGTCCCCATTAATTGCAGCACTATGTTAAACACTGAAACACCTAGACCTATTTTTTGAACCATAAATATATTTTATGTGCAAGAAAATGTGGATTTTAAAGCTGCTCCAAAACTTGTTTAAGCTGAATGGCAGAGTATGCTTCCAGAGATTGGGTGTTTTTGAAATAGAGGTCTCAATTTTGGGATGTAGTGGTTTGGGGATGTTTGGTAAAGTTTTGATATTTCCATTTAATATAATCCATGTGCGTCGGCATTGGTGTCCTCCACACAGCAGCACGAATGCGGCAAGTGAGTCTTCGGAAGATGAGGATGATGGGGGAGGTGGAAAGGGAGCCATGCCCACTCTGCAGCCGCCGCCCCCTTCTTCGGATGCCACACCGCTTCACAGTGCCCCATTGCTGCCAATGGGCCATGAGTATGACTTGAAGGCAGGGGAGCCGTCCAGGGCCAGCCTGATGCTCTATAAAAGGTGAATGTTGATAATATTAGTGGCGTTTATCCTTGAATCTTTGATTTAGGCTTTTGCGGTGCTTTGATTTTGCAGTCCTTGAAAGTTTGATTAGCATTTTCAATAAATACTTTTAGGATTTCCTGATTTTTGTTGAGGATATTTAAAAGAAAAGTACTACATTTTACTCTACCTGTTGGGAATATTGTGAGAAGGCTGACTGAAGAGTTGTTTTTTATTTTTGCTCTACATATTTTGCTGAGATGGCCATTGATGACTTTATTTAAAAAATTAGAATGTTTAATAAGCAGTCTGTTAATTCTTGTTAGTGGTTAGGTATCTCTTTGATGCAGCCGTCTTCCCTGTTAAAATCAAGGGACCATCTGACACTCAGTTGCTATGCATGAGGATAAACGAGATCAATTTTATCCAAAAATTTAGCCTCACCAAAGAGTATCTTGTGCCCCGTGTGATTCTTGACGTGATATGCTCTATGTAAGCTGAAGTCATCCACTGCCTTGCAAGTCCTCTTTTTTTATGTACCTTCAGCCAGGCCCTGTCTTATTGGTCATTTGGATTGCTCATACGCCGCTTTAACCCCCGCTATAATGAACCTAATGTGCACACTTTCTGTTTGGAGATGTCAGAATACTCTTCAATCAATTTAAAATGTGGAAAGGAGCAAGGGCTACTTCATGAGTGTTCCATACCGATGAAACATGGGAAAGATTTAATTTGGGCTCACCAGTCAGCCAGGAAAAAGTCTGCTTTTGCCATATTTTTTGTCTTAATCATGATTTATCCTTATATGGTTGCATAGGTGTAATCAAAAATATTAAAAACACCATGCATGTAGATATGTACGTATTATTATTCATTTTACATTGAAAACCAAGTCATTAGTGTCATTCTTAAGAAATTCATTGGCTGAGTAAAAAGGCTTGTGAGTGATGGGACATTTTGGTTTTGAGCATTGAAATATTGGTGATTTTTGCAAAAAAATGGTTGTTTGTAAAATAGTTTAATGCCCTTGCATTTCACAGTCAAATGTGTATGGACCTATGAGACACTCACTAATTTTGGAATAAATTAACCAAAAAACTCTCTGATTGTAACCAAATCGCCACAGAAACATTGAGCTGATGCCATAATTGCTGCAGTTTCATTGCAGTTTACTATAGTTATTATTTTAAATCAAATGAGTATGGGTGGGTGACACTCATATCATCAAAATAAGGTACTGTGCAAGCATGACACAAATTTTGATTGAAATTTTATAAAACATTCTTATTCACCAATAAAACTTATTTTATTTCTTACTTTCTTATGAATAATGGGAAATATACATATGTTGCCTTAGTGTATTGTATTTGGGAATACTATCCATTTACATCAGATGCTAGTGGCTCATAGGCCAAAAATAACGCTGGCATTTGCCATATAAATATGCAGGGTGATTTTATTCTTTGGGGGAAAAATCAGACTTTGTAAAATGGGAAATGTGGCAATCGGTTTCTTCAAAAATTTAGGGAAAATGAACAAAATTAGTTGCTGACTTTTCAAGCAAAATACACTTTTTTATTTCAAAATAAAATATCTGAATTCGCTACATCTATCTCTATTATTAGAATTACTTCTTCACTTATGTCACTTTTAAAGCATTATAGAATAGAATGAGAGAAACCTCATATGCATGAAGTAAATAGCCCGTGCATCATTTATGATGAAGAGGCAATAGCTGTGCTCAAAGAATGTGTTTACAAATAAGGAAATTGGAAATGAAAACTTTGTGACATTCAGGGACATTGGCACTGGGATGAGTCGGCCAGGAAAGAATAAACATAACAGAAGCCTTAGGGGCATTACTAATAATTTAAAAGTGTATTATTTTGATATAATTTCTTCTTATTTTCCCCTGATGATTATTTAAACATATTTTTGAAAACTGTCATTTTGGGCCCAAGAGATCAACTGGGCAAATAAAGTGAAGAATATGTATCGAGGAAACAGGTAGGCAATTAGGAGCACTGTACAAGAAAGAATAACTAGGTAGGTAGGGAGCATCCTGAGGCAATCAATATGCTATGGACATGGTACATAGGGAAAGAGCAAGGGAAGGTGCTTTGAGGAAAACAAAGGGAAGTATTTGCAAACCAGGCAAAGAAGTTGTGCCCTGGGGGTACTTGAGAGTTGTTATGAATCAGGGAAAAATGGAAGGTTGCCAATGTTGGATTGAGGCACTGTCAATAATGATGCTAACTGATAGATTGAATTCCAGCCACATCAGTGGTATTTGAGATTTTTGTGGCCTGACCCCCTCCTTGGGGAATTAGAATAATTTGCTTCTTCCTTTCTTTGGCTCTTGTGATCACGTGGAAGTCGGGCAGATGTTTTGTGGGGGAAGGTTTGAGGTTGGGGGGTGATCATTAATAATTTGAGTGAAATTAAAAAGGTTCATTCTTTGGCAGTCATAACTGGCTTTGTTAAAATGTACCATCACCCAATCCTCGCTTATATTTTGAGTTTCCTTGCCTGTTTTTGGATAAATTTTTGTGATAGTAAAAGGGCATATGATATTATAATTAAGGGTTTTAGTAAAATTGGAGTTAGTTGGTCAGTCCCGGTTATATTCATCTTTATTAAAATTTAATTTTTGTCAATGCATTTCAATGCCATATAGAACAAAACAATTCATCTTTTAAACCTAAAAATCAAAGAAGTTTCAATGGCTTAATTTTAAATTTGAGGATCCCTCTTCGAAAATACTTTCCTATGGAATTTGCCTAAGTTATTCAAATGTAAATGATAAATAACTTTGTTATCACATCCATAATTTCCTGTGAAATGTTTGGCTTTGGGGACATTACTAATTATTTAAAAGTAAATAATTTTGTTATAATTTCTTCTTGTTTTCTTGAAAACTGTCATTTAGGGCCCAAGGGATGAAATTTAAGTGCATCGAAGTCCTCTTAGATTTGCGAGATGAACAGGAACTTTTTCGATTCCTTTACTGCTAAATTTCACCTTGCTAGAATTTACATCCGCAAATGAAAGTGGAAGGTTGTGAAATTTCAACCTTTTGTAAAAACAGAGGATAGAGAAGGAAACATATTCAACAAAACATCAGCTTTCCATAGTTTCCTGACACAGACATAGGATTTGGTCAAAAAAATTATACTTGTAAGATGCTGTGAATATTGAATTATCCATTGGCAAATATGTTCATATTTGCAGAATTATTTTTATTTATTTTCAAAAAAATCTTGACATTTCATTCCTTTCCGTAAACACCTATCTTTAATTCCAGGTACATTGCATTGTTCATGTAACATTAGTGGGTCTCTCTCTAGATGGGCCAATCTTATATAGCCTACAATGGCCATCATTGCTTTGGTTTTCTTTCTTTCACTTGATGCTTTTGAGTAAGGAAGGATGGGATATACTTGGCCTTTGCAACAAATGCGCAAACTTGTGCATTCTGGCTGCCATGATGTGGAATATAGCCCCTCCCACTGGCGGCGCTAGTTGCCTGAAACCCAATGAGCCGTCTGTGCTTGGCAGATCAGCGAGCTGTGTGTATGGTGCCAGTTATGTTAGTTCCTGTTTTCCTTGTTTTCACTGTTCCTCAAAAATGGAAATTGACAAAATCACAGAGCAATGAATCAACATCAAGTTTTTATATTGATTGAATTGAGCTCTTACGTCTAGTAGTATTGAATAAATGAAAAAACTCCCATAGCAATTGGAGTTTTTTCCATTTATTCAATCAAGTTTTTTAGTGAAGTGGGGTAAAAGTTATCAAGAAATCACTGAAATGTTGTCAGCTGTGTACAATGATAATGCTCTGAAGAAAGCATCCGTTTTAAAGATGGCCAAAAAGACGCCAAGGATGACGCAAGGCTTGGACAAACTTCAACCACCTGCATCAATGATAACATTGATCGTCTGCGGTCCCTTGTTCTTACCGATCTGCAAAAAACCATCCTATAGCTGATGAACTGAATTTAGGAAAATCAACAGTGCACACTATTTTAACCAAACATGATGGATAGATCCTTCACCATGACAATGCACCTACACCTTCAGTATTGATTTCACCAGTTTCTGGCAAAAAATTCAATCACCATCCTTGATCATCCTCTTGATTCACCAGATCTCACCCCGTGTGACTTTTTCCTAATCCCAAAATATGATGAGCTGTGATCACTGGGTATATCTGGACACAATTAAGCAAGAAACGACGAGACAACTAAAAAGCTTATCTGCGGAGGACTTCAAAGGGTGCTTTAAACATTAGAATTGAAGATGGAATAAATGCTTATCAACGAATGGAGAGTACTTTGAAGGGGACAAAATCGATGTAGACTAAATTTTGTAAAATAAAGTTTTTATGACCTCAGTTTGTGTATTTATTGCACAGACCTCGTGCATGGTTATCAGCTATAGCAGTACCTGTATTATCTACTAAAGGCTATGACATGAGCAGTTGTATCACCTTTTTGCCAGCATGCCACAAGTTAAATTCCTCTTGGGCCCATTTTCACTATTCTCAACAGGCGGGTACCCTTTTTGCACACTCTACCTTAAGGGATTGGTTAGACTTCAATAAATGGCCAGTCTTCTCCATCATCATGAGTTTTTGTTTATGACTGATAGGTACAGCATGTTTGGACGAAGCACCCCTCTGCAAATGGAAGTGCCTGGAGCAAGTAACCAGCAGGTATTGGTGGCTGGGAAATTCCCCACAGACTCATCATCCTACTGCACTACCAAGCCCCAAGTGCAGTCTGCATCGATAGACATCTACAACTCTTACATTGAGAGGGGATTGTTTTCAGGGACTTGCTTGTCCTCCCAACTTCCTCTACAAGAAAAGGATCTCACTTTGTACAAGAGGTTTGTGAGCTGTGAAATGCTTTGTTCTGCATAGCTCCATTATCCCTTCTTTTGATCTCTGTAATTTTTATTTATAATAAAAACTCTGTTAAGTTCTGATACATTTATTTCATTTGATTAACTTTTTTAAATCCTTACCATGAATGCTATTCCAGCTGTTATCTGAAGAGCTGATCAAGTTGTATACCTATGGTTTTTTCTTAGGCCACGTAACTGTAGTATTATTGACTTTGTGCGGGGGGAGAATATTATTTCTAATGGAAAATGGCTCCCCTGCTTTAATCTCTTGAGGTGACCTTGTGTATAAGAATACATGTACATGAATGACTAAAATGGTATGGTATTTTGCTCGAGTAACCTGTGGAAAAGTGTAATGAGTAATATCTTATAAGATCATCTATTTTTATACTGACAGTTGGCCAGAGATTGTTCTTGTAAGTTAAAAATTGGAGGATGAAGTCTTATTAGAGAGTGAAAATATGAAACAATAATGACAAAATTTGAGGTCCCACCACTTGTCTTCAACCCTTAGCTTTTGTATCATTGATGATGTTAGGGCTCATCGTGTAGTAATAAGTACTTTGATGTTTAAAGGTCATACAAATTCAGTGTAGGGGTAATTCTATTCGGCACTTACTGGAAAAACTTATTCCACCAGAGCTAGAATATGTTGTGGAAATGCAGAGAGTTGTGCAACCAAGCTCATCTCATTCTTACATACCTTTAATATTTTGTGTTGAAATTATAATTTTTTATTCTTCAAAGCAATTATATATACCTCACATCATAGATATAACATCAGCATGCTTATACAAGTTTTGTGTAAAAAGTATAGGTAACAATGTTTTCCTGATGTTTGCATGAAGTGGTGGATTTAGACCCTTGGTTAAGTGTGCGCATGGTTGCAGATTGTATTGGCATAAATAAGATGACGAGAGCACACCATTATCACTGAAAATTTAGCGATTCGAAAGATCATCTTTAAAGTCGTCGTAAAGGTCTTGACGGACAACCAAGTTCAAGTGTCTGCTTGTGAAGACCTTCTGCAATGGTTCCGTCAAAGAAGCTTGCACAGGTATCCTTAAGAACCTTCCAGAATCTGCCTACCAGGGAGCCCTCAAGTCTTGCAAAAGCCACTGGCAAAAGTGTGTCGATGCTCACAGGATGTACTCTGAGGAATTTTGAGGCATTGTAGCAATATCTGGAATAAATCTAGTTTGCCAAAACTTTTACCGATACTTTTTATACAAACTATGTATATTCAAGTTGCATAAAATTTTAGTGGAAGACAGGTGTCCAACATCTTGCTCTAGAGAAGGATTTAACTTTTATCTTTTATGGTTTTCGAAAATTTCCCTCAATCTGTCAACTTTGATGTGCATCTATGGATGGGGAAAGGGCTGTAGAGAGGGCTCTCAGCATCTTCTAAAGATGCAGGTGACTGGTAAGGGGATGCTTCTAAGGAAAAGCATGATGCCATCATACACAGTGTAACAATGGCCTGCGACATCCTGCCCAAAACTGAAGAATATCATTTCACACACATGCCCTATGAAGGATTCTATAGCAAATGGAGTGCAGCTGTGGGAAAATCCTTAATGTCTTGACTCAAGGAACACCAAATAGCTGTGAAGAAAAAGCAATTTCACCTTTCAGCCATTGTGGAGCATGCCTGATCAGAGCCCAAGGCACAAAGTAAAAGTAGAAAAAGCCGAGGTGATCTCTAAGGAGTTTTTTTATTACCCCAGTCTTACATGGAAGGTCATTGAAATTACAAAACATGCTACAAATTTCAACAGGGAGAATGGTGACCAGCTCCACAACACTTTGGGAAGAAGTTTTTGAAACACGAATATCATAACCTTCAGGTTGCCTATACACGGATGGTGAATTGGCATTATGAGAAAAACAAATTTCCACTTTTCCACAGATTTATTTGTAGCGTACCATTCATTTCAGTTCATTGAATCATCCTCAGGTACAAGATGAATTCAAACTGTAAATACATCATATTTATACCTGTTTGAGGAGGGGGGAGGGGAAAGAAAAGAGTGAGGAGGTAGGTAGGTGGGGACAAAGAGGAGAAATATGGAAAACCCAAAGAAACAGAGGAACTAAAGAAATGGAGATTTAAAAAGAGGGGGGGGGAGGTTAGCACTTGTGGTCATTATTGAGAGGATGGTGGAAGAAGGTAGCTGGTCCTCTCAATAATGACCACAAGTGTTGGGATGGTTGTTTGTAACAACCCAAGGTCGTGACCCAGCCAATATGGTAGCCACACGTGCACCCTTGCATTGATGAGAAATGGGGGTGAGAGTTAATGATACCTTCTGGAGACATGGAGAGGTAGACTATTTATTTATTTATTTATCGACTTAATTGGGCGAGGTTGAGGCTAAATGTCCCTTCTTTCTCCTAACCCTACATTACAGACATTATATTGAAGACAATCACATACAACCAAGACCTAGATGGAGGGAAATCCACCTAGGCGGGAATCGAACCCATGACCTTTGGGTTAGTAGGCAAGGACGTTACCCTGCCGCCACCGAGGCCGGCGACTACTGGGAGGGGTAGGGGTTCTTAAGGGCATGATGTTTTGGAAGAAATGTATATGGTGGCATTACTTTAATTTTTAGGTGCCTTGAAGACCAAGGTTATTTGCACCTTGCTAGGTCCATATTAGGAAAGGAAATTAATGTGCATGGAATGTGCTAATTTCTTTGATGATGTCGTATGTACTTTAATATTTTACTAGTATATCTACTATAAAAGGTATTACATGAGATGGAATAGGTCAGCTTCATTTAAAAACAAATTTACTCTGGATTTAGAGTGTCACTAAGGGTAATATTAAAGGCTACCTAGTATTTAGAGAGACTGTCTCTTACTTTTTACATATTGTGAGAAGGTGAGCAGTCAGAATGACAGACATTACACCACAGTTTGCCTTTCTCTTCCATGAAGAGATAAGAGTGAGTTCAGTGACCCAGCCTCAGGCGCGTAATGATGACCTCCTCCTGCTGGCATCTCCTGAAGGAAGACATCCAAGGTGAGACTTGGGATTTTACAGCCCAAATATTATTATTAATTAGCGCATGCCATGTTGTGTTCCAATCAGCAACTGATATACTCTTAAGCTAAATTCTTATTTCTTGTGCTGGTATGGATTTCAACTGCAAATGCCACTTATCTCGTGCTTCTTTTGCCGCTATGTTGGCACTCTCATTTCCTGCTATTCCCATGTGCCGTAGAACCCATATGAATAATATTTTTATATTCCGGCCTTCTTGGTCTGGAAGTGTTGACTGAATATCCAGAACTATAGATTGAAAGGGGAAATATCTTGGAAAGAGATAGAAATGCAGTAAATGAATCTGTGCAGACAACAAAGTATGTTATTGCATTGGGTTTTGCAAAGGGAGAGTTTAATCGCTAGGAGCTCATCTGTGAAAATGCTGTACAGTGGGTGCAACTCTAGTTGAATAGTGCCGTGATAAGAGGAAGTATTGGCATATTTAGCTCCACCTGCCGATTTTGAACAGCCCGTGTCCAACATATCGGTAGCGGCTCAGCAACTCGTATTATTTTTGTTGCTGCCCTGCTATGGCCATGGATGATTTTGTGCACTGAGACAATTGATGCTGACAGTACAGTCCATTCTGGGCACTGGGAGGGCCCTTCAGGTATAATTTTCAGCAAAGCTCTGTATAATTTTTATTTAGCAATTTTCATTAACTCAATAGTTAATTTTAAGGCTTTTCTTTTCTGTGACTTATTGACTTATTACCGTCACCATAAAACAGATATTTTAGACGTGTAGTGCTCTTCACCTGATACACTCCCCTTGTATTTCCCCCTCAATTTTAACCTCCAGTTACTTATATGTTAGAAAGTGTCCTCAGAATGCTATTTTAAATTCATCACTTGGGAAATGGTTAACCCTTGAGTAAGGAACTTTTCCTAACATAGGTAATTTACACCAATTGATTGTGTTTTTTCTCAGTGGAGGGGAAATTGATGCAATATTGGAAATGATTTTCTTTATTGATGCCTAATTGATCATCTAGTCTACAAGGCCTGCATTGAAGCCTTTTGACATAACTATATGTTGAATTACTCCTAATTCCTTCTTGTACACATTTTCTTGGAGTGGAATCGTCACTAGTCAAGTGGCCACTGCATGGAAGGTATGACTTGTACAATGTGATAAAACTATGTATAGTAGAAATGTACAAATCTTAAAACTTACTTGTAATTTTGGCCATTATAAGAGCTTCGTACTCACCTTTCAATCTGCTCATTCTTGATTTCTCTACATGGCTGTCGAATATGCATACACCTTCCATAACCTAGAGCTCCATACTTCAGCTTATAAAATCCAAATTGAGTAGCTTTAGGTGTGATGTGGTTAAAGGCGAACATAATGAATAACTGATTGAAGCACTTTTCCAATTAATAACATTTTTTTTAATTTTACGACCGGGTTTCGATGTATTACATCATCATCAGGTTATAAACTGAAGTTGTGTGCAGGCTTATATTATACATTTACGATTCTGGAAGGAGGGGAGAGGACGTGGTAGGAAATGAGGGGGGGAAGTGAAAGAGGGAAAGGGAGACGTTTTCAAGGAATAGCGGAACAACAGCGTTTTGACCTTGTGAAAATAGCACACTTAGTTCAGATTTGACCAACTCTTTACTCCGGAAGAAAAGGATTAAGCTTGCCACTAACATAACCACCTCCCTGCAAATGGAACGGACCAAATAAACCCAAAAATGTTGCAAAATCTCCTTCATCAACAACTTTTCGTACCAGTTAGCCAGCCAATGCACCTCCGAAGGATAAATTTTGAGTCTCTTTTTACACCCCCTTCAACATATCGAAACTCCTCTGCAAATACAAAGATACCATTGACAATACAAGGTAGAGTGGTGTGTATGCGATACAGTGTGAGTGTAATGCCATATACGTGGGCCATACGGGTACGAATTTCTCCACCCGAATCAAAGAACACAAGAAGTGCACGATCTTAGGTAACACCAAATTATGATTGCCAAACACTTACTCGATACCAGCCACACCTGTGATTTTAAATTAAAAGTGCTACATGTGTCGAACAAATCCAAAAAATTAGATGCGTTTGAACAATTGAAAATTGTCCAACGAGTAAAGCAGAAAACCCCCCTCCTCAATGACATGCAGTTCACTTCCTCCTCTCCCCTTCTTTCCATCAAATTTCGTTGGGAATCATTGACCACGCGTGACAGACAACCGCCCCTGTCCTTGAGTGCTTTCTTCTCCCCCCCCCCAGTGTGTGTGAGTTAAGTGGGGGTATTCCACCGTCACCCTTCCAGAAGGGCCTAATACTCTTGGCCTCCTAACCCTGGCCCACCTACTGGCATTGTCCCGGCTACCAATAGTTTATTGGTGACTGCTGCCATTTACCCAATTGGACCACTTTGCACCCAAAGACTAAGTGTACTGTTTTAATAAGGTCAAAACACTGTTTTTCCCCTATTCATAGTAAACGTCTCCCTAGTGCCCCCCCCCCTCATTTCCTGCCACGTCCTCTCCCCTCCTTCCGGAATCGTGAATGTATAATATAAGCCTGCACACAACTTCAGTTTGTTGCCTGATGATGATGTAATACATTGAAACCCGGTCGTAAAATATAAAAAAAAAATTTTATCGAGTGGAAAAGTGCTTTGAGCAGTTATTCATTATAAAATCCACATTGTGCAAACAAAACCTATTTTTCTTTCCCATGACTAAGTAATGTTCAGGGATTTTAAGGGGAGTTATATGCCACCTTGAGGTAGGGAGTTAAAAAGTCAAGAGCTATTAAAATCTAAACTCCATGGAAATTATAAATTTAAGAGAAGGCTCAGTAAAAGAGCCTTATTTGGAATATACGCTCTTGATCCAACTCATTTTATCCGTAATATTGAATCATTATTTTACATTAAGTCTTCCAGCATATTGATAATTTTGATTCAATTACCCATCTGTACTCAGAAGTAGGAATGGGAAATGGTTGATGCATCATTAATTGTGTATATGTCCAGCAAACTGCAGAATTTCATCATGAGACACTGGAATTATTTATGATAGCATAAAACAAGACCATTTTTGAGCCTGTAGGAGGGACTCATGTTAGTCACAATCAGTAAGATAACATTTGATTTGCTGGGACATCTAGAATTAAAACTACTTTAGTTAGGTTTTCATCTTGTATTGGAGGGTGATACATGTTACTTGGGTAGCTGACTGTGACAAAACTGCCATAAACTTCAGAGATATAGGGACATCTTATTCACAAGAAATTAAACTTGATCAATGAGTGATTCCTCCATACTCACTTTTTTGATGGAATCAGTTCAATTTTATTAATTGTTTTTGTTCCTAAATATTAAAAAGAATATATGAAATTCTCTACCAATTGGTATTTGAAGCACCTCATCAGTTTTTTTGGATTTGCTTATAACCTTCCCGAAGCTTTATAATGGCCAAAATTACAAGTAAGTTTAAAGATTTGTACATTTCTACAATACATAGTTTTATCACATTGTACAAGTCATACCTTCCATGCAGTGGCCACTTGACTAGTGACGATTCCACTCCAAGAAAATGTGTACAAGAAGGAATTAGGAGTAATTCAACATATAGTTATGTCAAAAGGCTTCAATGCAGGCCTTGTAGACTAGATGATCAATTAGGCATCAATAAAGAAAATCATTTCCAATATTGCATCAATTTCCCTCCCACTGAGAAAAAACACAATCAATTGGTGTAAATTACCTATGTTAGGAAAAGTTCCTTACTCAAGGGTTAACCATTTCCCTAATGAAGAATTTAAAATAGTATTCTGGGGACACTTTCTAAAATATAAGTTACTGGAGGTTAAAATTAAGGGGGAAATACAAGGGGAGTGTATCAGGTGAAGAGCAATACACGTGACAAAACAGAGGAGCATGCCAGAGAAGTGGGGAACTGTACCTTCCCCACTCGAACCTTTTATTTAAGATTCTCTTCCCAAAAAACATCCCCTTTGTATCCCTTTCCTCTCAGCCCAGGTTGTCAATTTACCAGATCAAAAGCATATTGAATGGTATCAAAATACTCATTGGGCAAGTGCCTCTGCAAGGTGAACTTGAAGGAAGCAAAGACCATAACTAAAAATGTTGATACTTTAAGGGGGTCATCAAATTCCAAAAAATTCAGAAAATTTCACCAGAGGATTAAGATGCCAGAGCCACTATACATGCATGAAAACAGATAAGTCATTTTTTGAAAAAATGTTTTTTAGTCATGACTTTATGACCCTCCTGCTTTGTTTGAAACTCCTGTCCTGTTTTGGAGGATGGGAAGTAAAACTTTGTCTCCCTACAATATCTAGGCCACTGCCAACACCCTTTTCAAAATAATGGTTTGGGATGCAGTGTGAAAAGCTAGATTTTGTCGTTTAAGATCAACCAGGGAGGAAAAGGTTGGCTTCAGACCCAGGAGTTAACTTGAATCTCTCTTTTGAGGCATGCAGATGAAAAAATAAAAGAAGTATTTTTTCCACTATAACTCAGGATGATTATTAGGTTTAAGCAAGTGTTGAATGAGTGTTTAAGGAGCTAATGGCCAAGTTTAAAGTCAAACCATCCTATTCTCCTTTAAGGATTGCAATAGCCTACTTAGGTAATGCTGGATCATCTTATGATACTTTTCCATTTTGTAAGTTCCCTTCTTGAGCATTGAGTTGGTGATCAAATGTTGAGTGATTAACATCAAAATCCTTGACTAAGTTCTTTGGATATTTATTTATGTTGAATTCTTTTTACTCCCCAAGTCAAATTGAAAATTAGTTTTTGGTAAGAGACACCCCAAACCATTTCCAAAAGCTGAAGATTATTCACCAGAAAATATATGTTAATCAATAGGATGCAAAAAAAGCTGCACCAAAAGTATTGATTCATTTTTGGAATGATATTGGCCCTAGATGTCCTCTTTGAAGTGTACCAGGGAAAATGAAGTGACTTTAAGTCCGCTGCATCATCCATTCACAGGTAGCTTTAAGCTATTTTAATAACACTATACCTACAGTTCTCCACATAAAAGTTCTTGGGTTACTATTTTTAAAAAATAAGACATCAGTGAAAATAATTTGCCGTAAAAATTAAATAGAATGATTAGGCGCAATATATGCGTTAAGACAAGGATTTATTGGATTATAAATTTCAAAGTTACGATGATTACTAATGGTGATTGTAATAACTTGAAAAGTACTCGGGGTTAATCCAAGAAATACTAAATATAATATACACCGTTCTTATATAAGTATGATGTACAATTTCTTCATTTATTCCAAAGCTCTATCCATCCACAGGGATGGCAAGGGCAATCTACTCTAACGTGAAAGAATTTGTAACAAAATACGTTTGAATTGAAGTGCGTCAAAACGAGCTTCATTTCCGTTAGGTACCCTAGCAAGGAATTCTTTTAAAAGCGACTTACCTTGGTCCGCACTGTCCCTGTTCTAATTCTACAGAGAATAGAATGATTTGGTACAGCATGTATTGAATGACCATGACTCCTAATCTCGCAAAGTTACCCGTTAGAATCATTTTAAGCTTATGGCAGCAAATAATGAATTTCCATCGAAATTCGTCAACAGTTACTCAATTGTGAGGCTCCCATTATATGCCAAACCACCAATGCAAATAAAATTATATGGTGGCGGAGTGGATGAATTCGATTCCTTAGATTTATCAAAATGAGATTTATGCCGGAACTACATAATCTAGATACTTCAGGTGGTGTTAAATTTACTAGAAATCTGGCGAATAACAAAACTATAGGATAGGACCTTATCGACAGATTCCAGCATAGAGAATTGCAGGGTTAATACGCACACGCAGAACAGCTTCGTGACAATTATCACATTCTTCCAAACATTTATCCTGTCATAAGATGGAGATTGTATTTAAATAATAGTGACCTTGCAATATTAAACATATAATTGGGTACTTGGACATTAAATTTTAAGTATTTAAAAATAAAGAATTCAATATGGGCGAATATTAACTTTATGTGATCTTTTTACATAAGAGAAACTCCACATTTAACAACAGAGAAATGGGTGTTTTTAAAAGCAGGGGCTTCACCATGCATTTCTACTTCAGCTTCTTCTTTGGCCGGATGTTATTGGTGTGACCACACTTGGTTTTCCGACAGTTAGTTGCACGGGGATGAAGGCGGGCATAACATTTACGGCAAATCATTTTGTCGCAGTTATATTTCTGTGCCAAGATCCTTAGAGTCGGTTCAATTACACCACCTCGAAGGCGAAGAACCAAGTGAAGCGTCGACTCTACAACATCACAAAAAAACGAAAATTAACATTATTTCTTATTTCCAGACTAAGTGATAAGAGCCGAAGAGTAACACGTGCTAATTTAATACCTTTCTGAATATTGTAGTCAGAAAGCGTGCGGCCATCTTCCAACTGCTTTCCAGCGAAAATAAGTCTCTGCTGATCGGGAGGGATTCCTTCCTTATCTTGAATCTTCGCCTTCACATTTTCGATCGTGTCGGAAGGCTCAACTTCCAGGGTAATTGTTTTACCCGTGAGAGTTTTAACAAAAATCTGCATTTTGAAAGACTCTGTAACCCAAGAGAACACGTTGTCAAAATAATGTGCAGGCGAAAAAAGAGTAATGCGAACTTTTGCCAAGTAGTTCTTAGTTTTTCATGATTAAAAAATGCAAAAACCAATTACAACGAGTGATAATTAGTACAAATGAAATAAATGGAAATTTACCTCCTGACTCTTCCTCGTGTCCTTCTTACGTAGTCACAAAGCGAACCTAGAGAGCTAAGAAAGATCGATTAGCAATTGAAGAATCGATATATCCATGCGACTATCGACACTAATGTACGGTTCCGCCTCAGTTTAATTAATTGATCCGTGTATTACTGCTGGAATATGGATACCATGGAGCTAAGGCAACTAGAAGTGGATTCCTCTCTGAAAATGCTGTTAAATATTTGGATGCGACTTTTTGAGTGGCAATTGTTGGCAAGGTTGTTTTGATTGATCATTGTCGCTCCAATATTTAATTGAGTTATCGTTCACTGGAAAGAGTCAGTCACTATTGCCCCGACTCGTTCATTCCTTGTTTGTTTTGAGTGGAATTACCGGAAGTACGTTAGGTGAGCGGGTGTTGACAATAGGGAAAATTGTTTAGTTGTATTATTCATTCTGTTGCCAATTTAAGTTCTTTACACTGTTTTCTATCTTTGGAAGAGTTTTGGGAAATGTTAGAAACTGAGTTAGGATCGATGAGACCTTGTTGATTGGCATTAGAATTCGCGGCAATTTTCGAAGCACAAGGATTTTATCTGGCAAAGGAGAAGAGCCAGTCTTCTTGGGATACGTAATCACATGCGTATTTGTATGTACTGTGCTTATTTCTTGCAGAATTTCGCTATACCTTGTTATCTATTGTGTTATTTATGTCGAGGCAGAAATATCAGTAGTTGTAAGATCTTATTGCATTCCGTGATGTACCATGACGTTAGTAATTGTTGGCTCTAGCATCAAAATGTGCGTATAACTTGGTCTTGGAGTGTGGATGTATTGTATCAATGGATTAGAGCGAAAGCATTTGCGATAGAAGAATTTCGTTAAGAGCCAACGGGCAATTATATTCCTGGGAAATGGAAGGCGAAGATTTACAGGACAGCTCTGATGATTCATTTTCGTACAAAAACTCAGCGAAGAGGGCTTTACAAAGTAAATATTTTATTTGGGCCTTATTTGGGAAATTTTTTTATGTTAGATAGAATTTAGTCAGTGTGTTCACTTATTCAACTACTTGATTCTACTACTTTCAACTACTCAATTTCTATTCTCCACAACAGCTGCCAGGAAGAAAATTGCAGCTGTTAAACCATTAGACTCGGTTGTGTTAATTGGTGATCTTTCATCGGATTCAGAAGACAACAGGAAAATTAGGGAACCGTCACCAGTTAAAGCAAAAACAGCGACACGGCCCAAGCGAAAGAGTGCCAGGCAGAGAGCTGCAAGAAAAAGTAAGAGGTTAAGACGTGAAAGCTATAAGGTTCTTAGTTCTGGCAGCGATTCTCAGAGTAGGAAAGGACTTGGTGTTAGCTCCTCTGACTATGATTCAAACGAAGACTCGACTGTGTAAGTGATGCTGTTTGTAATTTGTTGCATTGACGAATAATAAGTTCACTTTTCTCATTAAACCGTCTCCTTTTAAATTATGCATTTCTGCACGAATATTGTTTGCAACCCTCCGTAGTACTGTATTATAAACCCATATCTATTCTTTTTCTTCCAGTTTACCCACAGCCATCCCATCATCCAAGTTAAATTCCAAAACAGGGAATGGTGTGGTGGAATGTATTAACCTCAGTTCTGAGGAAATTGGAAGTGATGTGCACTCGGAGGTAGGTCGAATATAATTACTGCTTTATTTCGTTGAAATTAAATCTTCAAATATTGCCAACTGAATTAAAAAGTGTTACGATATTTTCCAATTTGACTCTAGGAATATGTGGAAGTCAGCGATTCATCAGAAGTAGAACTTCTCCAACCCCCCGAAATCGCCGTCATATCCCCAGACGCGGTGGCGAACGATGAAAATGAGTTGATGTCAATCAAGATATCGTGGAAGTTACAGCCTATTCAGAAATTCCAACTGAGAAGGGTAAGTTTCATGTCCTGTTTTGTGCTTCTCTGGGTCGAATTGCAGAGGAGGGCAGGTTACTTACTTGCATATTGCGAAACCTGCATTAATTGGAAGGAAATCTCATTAGCATTCATGTTGAAAATGTTTTATTAGCCCAAGAATGTTACCTGTGGTACCCCGACACTTGTTGTTTCCTTGGATGATAAATTCTTTATCATAATGTTGTTTGCCCCAATGCCAGAAACCTCCACAATCTGTCTCCTGTCCTTTAAATATGATTTAAGCCATTGATGGACAATTCCCCTGATACCATAATATTCACATTAACTTAGAAAAATTTCATGGTGCACAGTATCAAATGCATGGAATGCAATTGGTTCTGAGGATCTCACAAGGTTTTTGTAAAATGCAGTTTGCAGCTGTTTTTTGGTGGATAGCGTACTCAATAAAACTTAAGGAAAATATAATAGTGAATAATAATTTAGCCATACCATTCAGTTTAAACCTCTAATTAGAGGGATACACCTTGCTTTGCTTCTGGAAACACGTTCAAATGAATTTAGCATTGATATTGCTGCCTCAAATTCACATTCCTTATGCAGAAGAGGATAAACTCAAGCAAAAACTCTTGGCTCATGGAAATTTTCTTTATATGAAACATTATTTGAATATGCACCATTTAATTTTAATTAATGGCACTTAAAAAAGAAAAATGTTGCAATTTTGGGAAGTATAGGGTGCAGAAACATAGCATCCTTTTTTTTAAGGGATTTTGCATTTGAAGGAAGAAAGTTATGTTGCTGCACTCTGTAAGTATCCTTTGACGTTCAAAAACTAGAAACATTAAGACTAATGGAAATGGTGTTGGTGAGATATACCCTGTCCTGTATTTCTCTCTTGTCCTATCCTATTAAGTGCCAAACATTAAAGCATAATTTTCTGCTAATACTAATTACCAATAGCCGATTGTGCAAATTGTAAATTTCATCATCACATTCACTGGTGTCCAAATCCAACATGGTTAAATTTGTTCCATTATTAAGTTATAGCACACGCAAAGGGACATAATTGCAGGTAGAGAAATTTAAAAAATAATTGTTTAGAAATATGTTATTATTTCTATTGCTGCCCAAATTGTGGTGCAGAGAAATGAATTCAGATTATTGAAATATGGATAATTAAAGTATACTCGCTATGTATGTTGTAATTAAACCTGTTTTTTGTGTGTATTGTGTTGTTTGTTATTAAAAAAACGTATGTCAGTAAAATTAAAATTTTATTTTCAGCATCAGAAGTTCAAGGTGCTGCTGGAACATTTTGCAAAACTTGAGGGTGTCCCACTGAAGAAAGTGGTGCTGTATGGAGGTGTAAACAATTGCAGAATGATCGAGTCTTTTGATACGCCAGATACAGTTGGAGTAACAGTCACAGATATATTAGGTGAGTAAGCTCTCTCACTTTATACCAGGCAGACATATTGAGTCCATTTGCTGTTCTTGGGTTGTATTGCAGCAAACACATGTGCCTTGTGGCTGACCTCAAATGTAGAATTGCACCGAATGAAATTAGGCACAAATAAGCTCAATGGTCTACAGTTGTGGAAAAGCTGTGAAGGTAAAGTTTGCACAGTATCAGTCACAGTATTTGACAACAACTAAGGAATTCTCTGTATCTGCAATTGCTCTTGAAAAACTGTACATTAATGACTATATCAAAATCTATGCCTGGCCTTAATGTTATCTACCTACCTCACTTGGTAGCATTTCCTGCATGCTCCTCTGTCTATTGTAGTGTGTGAATGAGGTGTTAGCTATTATGAAATCCTTTCCTTGAAGTCACTTTTGTTTTCTCTTTCTGACAATTCTTGCTTCCTAAACTGTACCTTCCTGTTTCAGTACAATCTCTAGACTCACCTTCATCTTTGGGTTCTCCATTAGTTTCATGTGAATATGTAACCAAAGGTACTCTCTTCCACTTGATTGACCTTTTTACCATAATTGTCTAAAACTGTGACATTTCACCTGGAAAGGTGGAGACACAGGATGTTTGATAAAAGTTCTGAAAAAAATGACTGCATTCTGTTTTGTCTCCAAAGATAACTTTTTTGCCTACGAACTAACAACCACATTCTGAAAAGAAGTTTGTGCCAACCACTAGTGACTATATTTCAGATAATTATTCTTATCCCTCCAGTTATATATATTCTGCATCCAGTATATATTCTGCAATATTCATAAATTATACCCAATTCGCTGTGTTGAATGCATTCTAGAAATCCATGAAGCAAATAAAGAAATCCTGGTGGAATATTTTCAGTCCCGCCCTGTGTAAATCCCTTATGATCTTCACCTAAGTCATCAATTGCTCTCTTTTCCACCCCATTTTTGATGGCCCTTAGTACTTTAGATTTTGCATCCAGCAAAGGCTAATTACAAAATCAAATGTGTTGCCCATCTTAGTTCCATCTTATGCCAAATGGAACTAAGAAAGAAAGAAAACAATGATTATATATGAGATTATTAGAGAGATAATTGAGATAAGGAAATAGAATAATGTAAACATAAAGAGTTAGGCAGAAGAAGGTTCAAAGAATCAAATAATGAACCAAGGCAGGAAGCAAATAGAGTGAAATAATTGTACTGAAAGACACATTGTAAGTAAATGGAATATTTAATAAGGAAGTGTCAAATGTGGCCTTAAAAAAGTAAAAGTGTTTACAGATGTCATTTTTGTAAAAAGGCTTGCATGTTAATTTTTTATCAGGACACTTTTTCTTTTCTTCTTCTAATGTGAATTAAATTCTGTGGGTCAGAGACATCTTCCATTGGTTGGGCAAATCATAGATGAATTAGTAGCCTTTGAAACCTGGCGTTGGAGTGAGATGCTAATGTGAGGAGAAATAATCATAAATGATGAAGTTTAAGATGAAAATAATTTTAGTTATTTAAATCAAAATTTAATTTTCAAGTTAACAAACATATTCTCAAGTGAAAATTTGTTTTAAAATTTTTCTGTTTTTCAGAGATGATGCATGATTAGTTACATTTCTCTGAGTTAGAATAGAAGTGCCTTGAAGAAGTCTTCTAACTCTCTCTACTCTAGCCTAGCATTGGCTCTGGTCAAAAGTTATTGAGGATTTCCTTTAGCAGCAGAATAAGTTAAATTAGTTAGAAGTTTCTAAATAAATAAACATTTTTAACTAAATGCATGAACATTTCATGAGTTAATCCCAAGCCTTAGGGAAGTGTAATGTGTCTGCAGTGAGTTGTGTTGTTGTTTGCTTGCAGAGGGTGGGTTGCTGTCAAAAGAGGATGAGTCGAGGGGCCAGCGCTCAAGGGGGCTTGCTGGTAGTCAGGAGGGCAACGGTGTTAAGGTGAGGGTGCAGTTGGAGGGCGTCCGCTCTTTCCCTGTGATGATCGGCCTTAAGCAGACGATGAAAGTGCTGCTGATGAAGGTGGCTGAGCAGTTGGAAGTGGACGAGGCCAAGGTGAAACTGACCCTGGATGGAGAAGTCGTCGATGGCAAACTCACTGCTGAAAAGCTTGGCTTGGAGGAGGGAGACGTCTTTGATGTGCACTTACTGTAGGTGGACAAAAAAACATATTTCTGTGCTCATTGAATATGACTTTTGTGTGAAAAGATTATCAGTGATGTTACTGGCACAGCAGTATTGTTTCACTCATTCCAAAGAGGCCTTTATTCATGCTACAATATTATTTTCTGTTTTTTAACCAACTCTTTGGTACTCTATTGGGATAACTTTAGAAACAGTTCTTATATAAAGCACTTCGTGAGGAAATAATTACAGTCAAGTTGTTCATGAATTCTAATTGACTCATGAAGGATGAATATACAACATGAAAAATAAAATTTATCTTCATTTTACCGCCTCTGAATATTTTCAAGGAAACAGTGAAAGCTTTAAAATATATGTATTTCTCCCAATAACAAATGAATGTTTCCCCAACATATCCCTTCCCTTGGTGTAAAATTTATCAATTTGAGGAATCTTGCCATTACCCGAGGTAAATGTAATGGTTTTAAAAGATCAAAGGATAAAAATGATAATGCTGTCATTCAATTGAAAAGCTTTTTTGGCACCCATGGCTGATGTACATATCTAATAATGTCACGACATGATGTAAAGAGTTTGAAGAGGTAAAAATATATGTGCAGCTTTTGCTAAGTTCATATTTTATTGCCATTCAAGGTATTTTCACTGATGTCTTCTAATGATAGGGGATGATAGTGGTGTAATGATAGAGATAACAGTGAGTATATTCTGTGAAAATTTTTTTAAACGAAATATTTGTGAGGGAAAGACATAAAAAGTTCTCATTTTCTTCTATACGTATTTTTTAGTGACTTCTTGTTCTAAATTATGTTTGGAAATATAATTTCAGAGCCTGAGAATCAGTCCATGTTCTTTCAATGAATGGCAATCACCACACCATCTTTGATTCTGATGCAACAATGTAGGTGGCGAACTTTTTGTTCGAAGCATTTTTGTGCATATGAAAAAAGATATAAAATTAAATTTCAAATCAAGAATTCGAGTTTGTTTTATATTCATTGAACTTCATGAAATAATATTTATTCTGTGATGATAAATTTTGAAAACCTACAGAAGGGAAAATATTTAAAGGGCTCAAGTGAATTGGTATGTTTATTGAATTACGGATAAGACTCCATTAATAAACATTTGTTGAAGGGCCACCACTCTGCTGAAATAGGCTAGTGTATACTCTTAGCCCTTTGCTTTCGTCACTCAACCTACCTCCCTCACAATGTTGGCTGTGTGCTTCATATCTCTTACAATTGCATTCATTTTGCAAGCCCAGGAAAAAGCAAATGTTGCTTGAGAGTGTGCTCTATTTTAGGGTCTATTTTATCCAACATGTCACCACTCTACAACACCGGGTGTGGTTATTTTTCATTTATGGATTTGTATCACTATATATGTACTCTTACCCCCCATACATCAACTTCTGAACTTTCTTACATGTTTTTGAGCTCTCATATTTTGTATTATGTACCTAGCAGGAAAATGCATTGCTTCTCCCTAAATTGTTTTTAGTTATTCCTATCAACCTTTTCACATATGTATCAGAATGCTTGGCGTTGATCTGCCTTGAAACTAGTGATATGTTGCAAAGTCAAAAGGAACCTGGAAATATTGGGAATTTGGGTAAAGGAAATCGCCTGCCCACTATCACAACATATTCCATGTCACAGAATATATACAAGATCCGTACAATAAGTATCAGGACTGGTTCCAAAAATCAAAATTAATTGCAGTTATCATTACAATGACTTAATGATCTTCAAAATATATTCCTCCTGCATCAATAGACTTAGTTCGGCACGTCTGCCACTTGTCCAAAGCCTGCTCGAAGTCGATTTCCAGAATACCATTGAGAGCCTTTGTCATCACCCGTTGAACCACCTCAATTGAGTCGAACCGATATCCTTTTATTTACCTTTTTATTTGCAGAAACAAGAAAAAGTCAGGTGGACGTTGTCGAGAAAATCTCCATCTTCCTAGACACAATCCAAAATTTCCACCCACGACTGTTTTTGTTCCTTGCTCAAGACTTTTGGCACCAGCTTCGTGCACACTTTCCTCATCCGAAGTTCCTGTTGTAATGGTGTGGAATGTTCCGACTGAAAGACCAGTCTCCTTGCTGATAGGGGCGATGGTTAAATGCATGTCTGAGTCCAAAATACTTTTCACTTTGTCTACCTGAGCATCGGTTCAAGCAGTTGTCAGGCATCCGACGTGGAGCTTGTCTTTGACGAGTTCCTGGCCTCCTTAAACTTTTTGGACCACTCAGAAACTCTTGTGCAGCTTAAGGCATCACCTCCGTAAGCCTGTTTAATGAGTTCAAGGGCCTCCGATGCATATTTCCTAAGTTTAACGCTAAACTTCAAAGCGTAGCTTTGCTCGATGGTACGCTCCATGCTGGTGCAACGACATCACAGACACTCACCCATCACAAAAATCCATCTCCTGTCTCAATGCATGCCCGGAAGCGACTGAACTAAAGTGGGCCTGAGTGGAGTGGGACCCCTCTACCAAGCTGACCAGTTGGACCCCCATCCATCACTCTGTTGAGGCTACAGCGAACCAGTCACGATACTTATTGTACGGACCCTGTATATACAGGGTCCGTATATATATATATATGTATATATATATATATATATATATATATATATATATATATATATATAATGTATATATATATATATATAATGTATATATATAAATATATATATATATATATATATATATATATATATATATATATATATATATATAAATAATGTATATATATAAAGCATAAACACAGTAATCATCCTGAAGGTAGGTTTGGTAGGTGATGGTCGAGTTCACCCAGTACTAAGCCCGAGGGCATGTGAAATTCACACATCAGGGTGGGGGGCCAGTTCCTTTCTCTACATATATATATATGTGTGTGTGTGTGTGTGAGAATCAAATTAATAGAGTTATGAGTCAAAAAACATTGCCATAAAACGTATAATTTCTTGATTAGTGGATACTGAATTCTTCTCATTCATTGTATTTCTAAATATTTAAAAGCTTCATTAATTGCAACTAAGAATAAGAGAGAGACACTTAATGATTTGGATACCGATTTTAAATTACTCTCTTTATTTTAGTGTAAAATTGTCCTTCATACAGATATTTCAATGTAGCAATATTGATTAAGGTCTATGGTTACTATTTCAATGAGAGACATTTTAATTTACTAACAACAAAGTTTAATATTGCTCAAGTCTGTATGGTTGACACTGCGTTAGCATTTTATCTGCTATTAGATTCTGACCTTATGCAAAGGGTATTTTGCCTGGGGTGGGATGCTTGTGTCAGCAGTGTGAGCTCACTCTGGTATCGTTGCAGTCAGGGAATTTGTGGGGGGTGCTCCTGTATTCCTAATAGCAGACTATGCAGCAAGGTTCATTGAAGTGGCCATAATGCCTGTACCCCACAAACCATCAAAATTTAATCACCTTATATTATCTAAGCCAACAACATCATCCCTATGGCCACCATATGCACCTCTTCTATGTATTCCTCCCCTTCATCCTCGCTGTTATCATCAACCCAAAAATCAAAATTCCACCCTCCAGCTGTAAAACGTCCCTACCCCCCGATTCTCCTAGCAAACCACCTCCTGACTCTTCTGCCTTCTCTTCATCAAACCCACCCTCCAAATTACACCCCATCTCATCCCCAAACTCCCCCCTCAAAGTACCCCCCAAATCTCCTACCACTTCATCAACATACCCACCTTCCAAATCCTCTTTCTCCATGATTATTTCTTTTACAGCAGCCTTAAAATGCAAGAAAGTGCATTATTTTAATTGCTTTTATTACACTTTCATCATTACATTGTCCATCTTTCCACTTTGCGAACATAATGTCATTACCACCCTAAGCAAAGGGCACCATCTAATCTTCCTGCATGTAAACACCCAAAAAGAAATAAAGCAAGGTACCAGTTACCTAAGACTATGGCCTGATCGTGTAGCTGTGCAGGATGCTTCAGAACAAACAACCATGCTACAGTTCATTTCTTCTGGATTGCCACGAGTCGACGTACCATCCACCATCAATTGCAAACTAATTATTGCAGCCTCATTATGTGATATGAGTTGGCTTGATTTTTTATGGCCATCTATGACAAATTTTGTGGCATTACAATTACTGCTGTCAGTATTTGTTCTTATTGCGTAAAGCATGCTGGAAAATGCTGTATGGTATTTGAAGCAAGCAGAATGGAAACAGACAGTATTCACAGTGGATGCACTCAGCACTGTTGGCATAATGAGTCTTGAAATATTGGAAATATTTTATGTCGCAAATTGATGTTTTTTTCATTTCTCACTCAGTTAATTGTAAGTAAAATAATTGGTTTCATTTATAAAAAAAATAAGGTTGGGGGAGAAAAATATTTGGTTCGTGCCAATGACTTAAACAAGAAAGTACGTATAATCTTTTCTCAAGTCTGCGGGTGCTAAATATGGTGTTGGCTTCTGGTAACCTGGGTATTGCATCCATAACGTTAAATTTTGGCACTATAGATCTGTGAATAAAAAATATATGACCACTCTTTATTGAAAAATTCATACACAGTTTTAACAGAATTACTACAATAGCATAGATTTTATTTTTGAAGTTGCATATGCCTGCCAAATTCATGCGGGTGGTGTTCCCTCACTCTGTTTTTCCCAATTATAGGGCATTTTATTGTAAAAGGAATATAAAATGCTGTTTTTAAAATTAAGGAATATTCAATCTACTGGTAATGATGCCCTTTTTTTTGTAAAACGAAAATATCAAGTACCATATTCCCTGCCCCATTACCATCGCACGTCCGAGGCTGGATTGACAACCTGCGCCTCAAAACTCCCTCCCCCTCTCCTCTGACCTTCCATCCAACCCAAACCTCCCCGTAATGTACAAGTTGCCCCGCCCTTATGTAATAAACTCAAAGGAAATATTTAGGTTCATACTATCTCCTGAGGAATAGTAGTTGACAACACATTTATTTTACCGAGTTCCTGATGAAATTTCCCTAACCGCAATTCATCGCCAATTTAATTGCAACTTGCAAATTATTCTCCGGGTCACAAGGCATTAGCATCATCACTTGGCTTACTTACTGACATGTGTGTTACGGCTTGTATTTGATTAGTCATGGACTAACAATAAGACCCAAGTCTGGATTCACTGAATGGCCACATGATGGCTCGTTTAATGACGCGCGCGCATTTCTGTAGGGGCACGCAATTGCATTGATGGCTGGTGGCTTTGGAGGCAGCTGTGCACTCGGCACTCAACCTTTCGGCGAGAAAGGGAGCGGTTGACTGTAGGACTCCAGTTCGCAAAGCCCTGCGAAGATGCGCGAAATGCGCACATTCGGAATTGAAATGGGCCATCAATTCCCCCCGCCTCCTTTTCCATCGTCCCAATTAGATTTCACTCTCTCTTGTGCAAACTCCCCCGCTCGTTGTAACCCCCTAGCCCCCCCCCCCAAAGTCCTCCCCTTACTTGCCGACTGGCATTTGCTCTCGGCAGCTCGCTTTGAGGGCCGGGATGAGCTAGTCGATCGAAGCGGATGGACTCATTGCTATCCCGGAGTTCGTGGAACCCGCGTCGTCGAGCAACTAAGACTAAGCGGACGAAATCACCGGCAGCTCTATATCATTGGTGAGTGGCGATTTAATACAAGCTCACGTGCAAACATACAGTGGCTTCCTCATGAACGTGTTCAGTGTATCAAGTTTCTAATTGTCAGGTTTCGATTATCTAGATCTTAGGTCCACTTTCCAAAATTGACTGTTGCATGTTGGTGCGTATGTTTTCAGCCTACAAAAATTATTTTGAAATGTGCTTTCCCTTGCATGCATCCGTATATTCATACATCCGTACATACACCGACCAAAGGGTTGAGGTAAGCGGCAAATCCGATCTTCAGCTTGGCTCAATTCTTTCGTTACTGTCCTGGGGATGTATTAATCATGGTCCCATAATTGCCATCACTGGGGATCGGGATGGTCCGGCGGGTAACCTACTGGCTTCCCGCCCAGAGGGTCCAAGATCGAATCCTCTAGGTGGCAGGTATTTTTCTGTCGTGTCTCAATCCTTCTGATGAAGGTGCTTTGTGGAGAGCACTTTGAGTGAGTACACCGTCCGTCGTTTGGGACGTTAAACTGCGGACCTCTTGGCGCCTTTCGTTAAGAGTTATTACCTGCCGACGTTAGGTTTCTTTCCATCCTTCCTATTTTCTCATCCACCCCTAATGGCGCTAATGACCTCTGCTTTCGGCCACCTCCCCTATAATTACAAATATCGTCGATCCTCGGCAATACTGACGTAGTAATCACGGCCGCTTACAATTCTTTTCTGTGCTCACATAGAAATTTCGATTTGCGATGTCCAACTGTTCGTTATTGTAGAAAATTTATGATCTGATTACCTTCAGGTCTACCCTTCGCTTGGTCTGGGATTCGAAATGTGGAGGGACTGCAGGTTCGATCAGGTGTTAAGTGGATTAAACCTCAAATTTGTAGTTCATTCCTTCGTACGCGATGGTGCCACCCTAATTAATATCGCGCTCGACATCCAAGCACAAGCGTTGGGTTTGCGAACGACTGGAATGTATTTCCCAGGGATCTTTATAGGGAAAACAAAGCAGCCGTCCCGGCGCGTTGGAGATCAGTGAAATTAGCCACCAATTCCTTAATTGTGTCAGTCTTAAAAAATATTATTTTGAAATTGCTTTCTCTACAGATACGCTTTAAATGAGGTCACTCCTTGACTTAAACGTGACAAGCCTCCCTCGTCGTTTCATCTTAGGCCCATTGCAGGAAAATCATCAGAAAAAACGTCCACCTGCAGCCGATAGGAGAAAATATGGGAAAAATCTTATAACTTGAGGTTGGGCAGTCTCTACTGAGACGATTTGACAAATATTTTCACTCACTTCACAAGTATTATAAGTACGATAATGAATTACTTGTATTATGTCTTAGCAAGTAGAAATGGTGTTAACTTTGACACTGTAGAATAAAAGATTACTATGTACTTTCCACAAAACTTTAAATCTGGGACAAATAGTTTTAATGCAAAGTCATAATTCTTGGGTAACTGAAGATGACACCTGTCTGTTGAAATTAGATGAAGCAAATAAGTTTTGTGGGATACACATTGCATTCTCATTTCATTCAAAAATAAATTTTCATGCAATCAAGCCTGATATTGAGTGTATTAAATGGGAGAATGTTAGTCGGGACAGGTGATTGTAGAAATATACTAGGAATGTTGGGTGGAATGAAGGGAGGTACAATGAATGTGGAATAGAAGGATTTATTGTAGTCTATGGTATCGCGTATTCCTTTTTCACAAGGTTGAGAAGTGGCTGTATTTAAGCATCTTTCCAATACCAACTTTAAACTTTGTTACAAATGAACTAATATATTAGTTACTAGTTAGTTTTCTTATCTAACAATATTTGTTAAAAGTATGTTTTACCTTTCATTTTGAAATATTTTACATAATCAAAAAATCATTCCTCAATGAAAACTCGCTTGTAAAATATGGCACCAATTTCTGGTGGTGGCAAAAGATTTTGTAAGACCACTTCTTGAATGTGTAGTATCTGCCAAATCAAGTGAGTTCATCTGTCAGTTCAAATCAGTTTTGTGACACCTAAGGTGCAATTAGTTTTAAATTGGGTTTTTTAGAGGAGAGTAGTCCATGTTGAAAGCATCAAAGCTTTGGAAAAACAATGCAAAAAGTAACCAAAAAAGCCCAATTTGTAATCATCCCAATGATGCAGGATTGTTGATATCTTATTATTTATTGAAAAAAGTCAATTTACAAATTTCATCATTAAATTAACCAAATCTTATCATGGAAATTTAGTATGCAATTATTTCTTTTGGGAGGTGTGTTATCCAAGGGATTAGATAATTCAGTTTAACTCTGAAGGGCCAGGCCTGATTCCTGGTGACTTTGGAAACTTCCCAGCTCCACTGTAGTTCTTTTATTTTTAGGGTGCTCAACCTGCAAACCACAAGTAGTCCAAGGAAATGAACTGCCTCCAATTTTTGGTTTCCCAGGAAGATATGGTGCTTGAAAAATCCCACAGCTTGGATGGATGGCAGAGGGTCTCAAGAGGCGTTACTCTGAATCAAATCTGGGCCCCAAAGGCAATAAACCAACATGCTACCCATTGGACTACCACACCCCCTGGTTAGTTGGTGTGTAATGTATTTTACAGAGAGTTAAGTTAAACCAAATTAAAAATTTCAGTAAAATGAGAATTAGCTTTAATCCCTCGCCTTAATTTAACAAGTATTTTCACCCACAGTAAATGTTATGTCAAGAACTTGATCAATTTCTCTAGGAGAAAAATAAATCATTATGAAAGCTAATGCAAATTTAAATTACTCTAAATAATGTGAAGGTGTCATCTTAAAGTTTGGGGCTCATTTAGGAAAAACTATGAATCCATCAATAAGTCTGTCAAAACATGTTGTGAACTTAATTATTAGCCCAGGTGATTTTCCATTAAATAAACATATTTCATGCAGTAAATTATATGTTGTTCCAATTTACATTGTACCTCCTATCCCTTTTCTTGCAAGGAAAGAGATTGCATAGTTATTTTAGCTTAACCTCATAATTTCCACATTCATATGACAATATTTAAATATATTTTGAAATATTTGAAATGTGAATGCTTTAAAAAAATTTATTTAATCAAAAAGCGCTAACATATTATTGCATTTTAGATTCAAATTTCTTTCATGGTATTTATTATGGATGGTCTGAAGTTATTCATTTCAGCGAGCCATTCTTAACCATTGTGTATAACGGATATATTAATTTAAAGGTGTTCCACGAGATTAGTTTTAGACAAATTAATAAAATGTTGATCAAGTGAAGCAAAAGCAGTTGCCAATCAAACAATTTCCAATAAATTGTCAAGGATGAATTGCATCTGGTTCACTAAAAATTCAATTTGTATGAAATTCATTTCCATTTTAATAATGCTAAATATCTCTAATATGTCAATGTGGTTGTGTAGATTTCAAGAGGGTCCATTTGTAAAAATTTTTATAGGGAAACCAATCTTTCAATGTTAAACCAGTAAATATTTCTTTAGCACTTATGAATACACGAGTATTTATATTTTTTCTTAAAATGCCCTAAGAGTAGTTGTATAAAAATCAAATTAGTTTAAACTTCATAATCATGCTTCAATTGTTTTCCCTCAGGTCTTCCATTGGATGGTTATGCTGGGTGAGGAGGGGAGCATCCATGGGATTAGAGATTGATCAGCAAGCTTTCTTCACCAAAGGAAATGAGGAACAAGGGTGTATATTTCTTGCCGGTGCAATGATGGAGAGTAGTGGCTTCCCACCCAGAGGGCCTGGGTTCAAATTCCGGCGGTATTGAATATTTTTCAGAGGTATCTCGATCCCTACTCAAGGTGCTTTGTGGAGGGCACTTTGAGTGAGTATGCTGTCCGTCGGATGGGACATTAAGCTGCGGACCCCTTGGCGCCTTTCGATAACAGTGGGCTAATGCCGACGCCGGGTTTCTCTCCACCCTTCATCCTTTCCTGTCCATCCCCTATGGAGCAAATGACCTTAGCTGACGGTCGCCTCCCCGAAATACTACTACTACTTGGGCAGTTCCTTCTCTTGTGCAACTATTTGGTTTCCCAGGAAGATCTGGTGCTCAAAAAATTCCACAGCATGGATGGAGGGCAAAGGGTCTCAAGAGGCGTCACTCTTGAATCAAATCTGCGCCCCAAAGGCAATGAAACCAACACTCTACCCATTGGACTACCACACCCCCTGCTTGTTTGTGTGTAATATATTTTACAACGAGTTAAGTTAAACCAAATTCAAATAATTTCAGTAAAATAAGAATAAGCTTTACCCACAGTAAATGTTATGTCAAAAACTTGATCAATTTCTCTAGGAGATAAATAAATCACTATGAAAGCTAATAAAAATATAAATCACTCTAATTAATGTGTAGGAGTCATCTTAAAGTTGCTCTTATCATTTTCCTCCTTTTCTTTGGATTGAAAATTTATTTCAATAAGAATCACCTTTTACGAGATGAATTAATTATTAATGTGTAAACTTGTGCTAGTTCAGTCTTTTAAAATACATTTTGACAAAATATCAATAGAAAACTAATTAAATCACTGAAGTTTACTTAACTAAGTATATTTTTGTCATCATTTTCGGTAGCACAATCAGTCTCTGAATGCTTATATACTAGTTTTGCAAAAAGACACTGGTCATTGCATTTAATCGTGCTATTTGGCTAGAGGATATTGATTTCAATATCTCTACAAGAAATAATTATCCACACAAGTTATCAAAAATCAGCAATTTCATGTAAAACCTCAATGGTAATGGGTGTGATAATTGATAACACATTACCAAACTCGTTGAAAAGGAGTGATAAATTATGTGGTTTCAAATCGAAACTTCCGGAAATTCCTTCAAATGGTTAATTTTTCATTGAATAATTTTTTAAATGACAAATAATTGCAATGCTTTTCTTTGCATTTCTGGGTTCACCACCTGTGTTGGTTGACTTTTGGTGATAACAGTTTAGATTTAAGACTAAAAATTTATTTAAATAAGTGATACTTTCCTCTGATAAAGGATATTAAGCAAGGTAGTTGTTATGATTGATAACTGGCGACACATTTCCTTGATTACCCTACTGTTTTCCCACCTCTCCTGCCTTGGACTGACCAAACACACTCCTCTACTTTCATTATGTCCTAATTCTCGCATGCCAATCTTCTTCATTCCTTAATTCATTTTTATTCACCTCTTGGGATATATACCTCAATGTGCTTAAAACGCCCTAAAAGTAGTTTTAAAAAAATCACATTAACTTTAAATTAATAATCATATTTCAATTGTTTTCCCTCAGGTCTTCCATTGTATGCTTCTGCTAGGCGAGGAGAGCAGCTTCCACAGGATTCGAGGTTGATCAGCAAGCTTTCCCACTGAAGGAAATGAGGAACGAAGGTGCATATTTCCTTGCTGGTGTAAAGTTGGTCAGTGCTGTCGGCATCTAAAGAAGTGCACTTCATGTGGGTGTCAGCCTCGGAGTAGACTGCAACTCATCCACCGCTAACTTGGACAGTGACTATGAGGACATTTCAGTAAAATGTTTTGGTTAAAAAAGAAAATTTAGAATACTGATGTAATTTCTAATACAGATGTATGTCAACAAATGTATTTATGAGTAATAAAGATGAACACAACAAAAATGAATGTTGTCTAATTTTGAAATATCTTTCCCTTTGTGTATATTTTGAATACCTAATTTTGTCTTAGTCTGCAGCTTAAGAATTAAAAGAATAAATCTGTTTTTCTGATGTAAACACTTTTAAAAATATGGATTTGAATTGCTACCTAAAGTGCAGACAACTGTAAATGAATATATCCTAATAATCTCCAAAAAATGGCAGTCTGAATATATGTACACCCTCTGCCGTACATTCGGCAATGCGGGTTATTCAATTCGTTATGAATTAAAATTATGAATAGATTGTTTAACTTTAATGGAATGTCGGCATTACCTGCAAATATCTTTTCGAAACAATTCGTTGTCGAATTGATTGTTTAAAATCCAAACAACCGCGAAAGAGACATTATTTCAATTGATTATCAGCATGAAACAGTTTACTTGTAGCTCTACTGCATGTAAAAATGTATTGTGTGCAGCATATAGTATGTAAAATATGAATAAATGGCTTAATCCGTATCTAAACTTTTGTCGCATTATTCTAAAGTTATTTTATCCTATCCTGCATAGCAACATTGTGTGCACTCTGAACAATTGTTCTTTGGTTATTAAGGTGTGATTCGTGACTACAATAAACGTACGAGCTACATTTGCTCGCACCGAGTCAAAAATTACGTCATGCACCGAACTGAGTAAAGTCCAATAATTAGAGTTAATTGGTCCGTCACATGCGAAAAAGCATGGTATCGAATGATTTCCGAGAACCGGCTCAAGTTTAAAAAAAAAGAGTAGCTCCAAAGACGCCAAACCGCTCACGAGCCGTCTCTGAGTACCGTGAGGCCCAAGGTGAGGTGCTATGCCTCCCCGAGAAAATATATTAAAGTCCCGAGCCAGTCCACCCGACGAAAAATATTCTAAGTCCAGAGCCCCTCCCCAGGAGAGAGAGGCGCCGAGGCAGGCAGATCCCTCGGATTCGGCAGGTGGGAGAGCCTCGCTGAGTTCGCGTTGATTTTGAGAAAAAATCGGCGAAGTCCGTAGTTTTGCAGATTGAATATTAGTTCAGAACCTCATTTTTCAAGAAACCCAGTAGCCTGGGGGATAAGAGGCGGATTGCGGGGAAGAAACTATAGAGAATGTTACTGCGATTTACTTTTGCGGCCGAATTTTTTTTTTTTTTTCAAAATATTTTCGATTCGATAATATGCACAAAATTGTCACCAGAGATTTTGCCAGCAGGTGCAGGACGCCGCGGGAGATCAGGAAAACAATTAAATATTGAATATTTTTGTGAGGAGGGCTGCCATTTTTTCCAGCCGGGCGGCCGGGCGCCGGGAAAAATGGCAGCCCCTTTCACATAAATATTCAATATTTAATTGTTTTCCTGATCTCCTGCAGCATCCTGAACCTACCGTCAAAATCTTTGGTGACCATTTTCTGAAAATTAATGAACAAAAAATTAATTAACGGATTGATTGAGAATCCAGCCAACAGATGGCGCATGCCTTCACTAATTGAAACCTCCTCAAATACCAGCTCATCCTAATACATCCATTTCCCACGTGAGATACCAACGTGTAATTTCGAAATTCAATCTTTAAAAAAATGAATAATCATAATGGAATTTGTTCGAATCGTTGTACGGTCAGTATAACATATGACGCACCCTTCAGATTACTTTCATCACATTCTTATAGAATGTGTTGGAACTTCATATATAATATTAGCGAGGTAATTTTTAACCAATAGCAAGTATTAGGTCATGCTCAAATTAAAAATGGGGCGGCAACCCTAATTGGTTGTAATATTTACTAATTCATGACCTGTGATTTATGTAATTTTTTATTTGTTAAGTATAGGGGAATTATATTTCATCCACACACTTTAATATTACTAATAATGTCATTCGCCCAAAATTCCTCGAGAGCTTTATCTCAATGCGGTTTATATGGCGCAGTTGATCTATGCAATTCTCTCCACTCGACTGGTTGCACCTTTAAGTGTGCTCTTTCTTGCTGCAGTCATAGTAGTTAACATTTTAATTATACATAAGAATCATTAATGCAGGAATATATTCAAAAGATTTATTAGTTTTGAAATTATGGAATACACAAGTGTCAACTAAATAAGTAATTTCTTCTTAAAAATAAGTAATTTCTTCTCCTAGGTGAGGCAAAAAAATTGTCGCTGCACTATTTGGTAGCTGCTTTTCATCATAAACATACCTTTACCAGTAGAATGGCGTAATAATTATTATTATCATTAGACCTATGTTGAAGAACAGGAAATGTAGCTTTCAAATTAAAACAAGATACCAATTCGTTTAAAATAAAAATATTATAATCAAGTAGTAGGTTTGCTTTGTATGCGGTCTGACATCAAAGCAAGCATTATGAATCGCGTAAATATTGATCATAACTATTTGTGAAATAATTTATTGGACAAATTTACCTAACAATCACAAAACTAGATAATATCTTCTACCAATGGAAGGATTTTAATTGTAATTTTATGGGAATTTTTTTTGGATCTTGTTTGCCACTACAAAAGATGCGACTCAAAGTAGTAGTGAATAATGCTAGAGCACTTGAAAATGTAATCAATGCTCTTCATGTTTCATTGAATCTCTCCATTCAGATTCAATAATCCAGTTTTAAAATTAAGAATTTGGACCTTGAGAAACTGATGTAGGAAAAAGACAAGAGAATAAGCCTTTGGAAGGATCGGAGAAGATTAACCTTTATGCCTGACAACTGTTAATTTAAAATGAAGATGAAATGAAAGGAAGTCATCACATACGAGTGGGTGATTAAGGCTTTTTAGGTTTCATGTGGTCTTAAGGGCCATTTCAAAGGGCAACTCTACAATTGGTTCTTGACTATGGTTATTCATTGCAATAAACTCATTGGTGTTTGTTTACTTTTTTTCCAGATTGAATGACTTAGCACATTAAATCACACTTCAATTTAATCAGCTGAAATTCATATTTTCAACCAAGGGCTCCTACCTACCTGGTCTATCTGTTGAAGCTGGTTTCTGGCAGTGAAAAAATGAAAAAAATATTTTTTTAAACATTTCATTACTCCACAAATAGATAGGAAGTCTTTATTCACATGTTCCATGTTAAAGATTGGAATACATTAAATAGGGATAAATCAATTGATTATAAAAACAAAATTATCTAGCCACCTCATGAAAAACCACTAAATACTTGGATAATAGGCACCACTGTGATATAAACCACAAAAAGTCACAGAGATCAACTCAAAAGGAAAAGGTCTGCTTGGATAGAGATGGTCGAGATCACTCAATACTAAGCCAGTTGGGGGGTCAGTGCCTTTTCTGTGCCGGTTATGGTTTCCCAGGAAGATCTATTACCTGAAAAATCAGTTTGGGTGGGTCTGAATGCACCCTGAGAAGCATGACTTCGAAACAAACCCGGGCCCTCCAGTCAGCTGTCCAGCACTACTCCTGTACCACCACGTTGATGTGCATTTGATTTCTTCCTTTACCACCACCGTAGGGTGAATTTTTGACACTTACCAGAAATGTTAGAAGCAATTAGTTTATAAGGTGCCACTGACTCAGTTTCTGTAAACAATATCTTTTATGATGATCAAGAACAAAATTTAGCATAAAAAATGTGCAGATTTGAAAACACTATTCCATTCAAAATTCTTCATAAACAGTTACAGACTGATTGATTACCTGTGCGATTTGTCAGTTAACCAGATCTCCCTGGGAAACCAGAGCTGGCTCAGGGAATGGAACTAGCCCCATCATTTTATCCTGTTGTGTGAATTTTCCACATGGTACAAATAATATTTATTAATTTAAGTAGATATCTCTTTACAAACCAGCCATCAAAGAGAATTGCATTGTTCTGATTTCAGATTAATAAGGCAGTTTCTCACACAGAAAGTAGAAATTATAGAGTCTGGCAGAAAGTATATGGTTTGCAACCTCTTACAGGCCCACCCATCTTCATTTTAATTCATTTTTGAAGATACATTTGAGAATCTCTCTTTACTTGGGACAGATTGGGTTGGACAGGGTCTAAGATTAACAGATGAAACTTAGCATTTCCACAGTTACCATATTTGCCATTCATGACGTAGCAAAAATCTAGCATTTCAATGACATTTACATCCTTCTGGAGGTATCACATGAGGAAGCAACCCAAGGTTCACATGAAATAATCTGTCATATCCCTTGGCTTAAGCTCTCGTCACTGAACAATAGGGAGGGTTTCACCATGTATGCCTGAATCTTGGTTAATCCAATTTTCTACTCTGCCCCTGAATTGTTACTCAAAATTTCCACATTTTACATAACTCTTGTGTAAGTAGTGTTTTGTATTTATTGAATGCTTAAGAGTTCATTCCAGTGGGGTAATTTTAATTTGAACTTCTGAACTTTCATGAAATTCATGTTCTCAGCAGGGATGAAAAGAAATTTATTCAAGCACTTTCAGCAGTGGGTATCAAGTTATAAACAATCATCATATATTTTGATTTATTCAATCAATAGTTAAACCACTTCCTTCAAAAAATCACCATTTCCACGAATACTGCCCATATAATGACACTATAATTGCTTGCTTTTACCACTGTTATACTGCAACAATCAGGATTCCAAAGCGGCCATAGGACAAGTCGTAAGCATGACATCCCTATTACAAAGCTAGAACTGCAATGAATTTCAAAATCAGACCTTGTTGAAGTTTAACTTTGATTGCAATTTTTTTTTTATTACTACAAATACCCTCTTGCTCATTCAGGTCAACTCTTCATTTTTTCATTGAAATTTTCATTTTCATTTGGCCCCCCTAGTGGAAATTTACAAGCATTCAGGGGAACAAGTTTGTCCAGAGAAATTATCTTCATGACTCCCAACAAGGATATTAGAAATCTAAAGTCAAACCTTTTCTCAGTCAAAGAGACATTATGAAAATATATCATGATCATATTCCTTGCTGTAATCCAGTTGATAGGACAACAAACAGCACCAACTCACTGTTTATATAACCAATGTTCTCATGATGAATTGTGGTGATGAAGGCCTTAGAGAAGACAGGAAATGCATAAGAACGGAGAAATGAGAGGAATAGAGAAAAATAACCGGTGATGGAGAAGGTGCTCGTCCAACTGCATGCCATTTGGTCCCTCCAAAGCCACCTTCCCTTTTGCCTTCTCCATTCAGCCTCATACCAAAATAACATGGGTCATTCCCCGCAGTCCCTAAGCTTTCCAAATTAAACAACAATTCAGTGCTAACACATTCAAGAACACTTTTGGAGGATATAATATCAAGGAGAGCATTGTTGGGAGTAACAAAGAACTCTTTTCCCTCTTAGAAGAGACAGAAAATATGCAATTGGGATTTTCTCAATGGGTTTTATCGAATACTTCAATTTATGATATTTATCAAACCATGATGCTGATTGAAATCCAAATGGCTCAAAAACCATTATCATTTTTAGTGTATTTCAGCAGGCAATCTCACATTAAAACCCTTCAAACCCCCATTTGGGGTCACAATCTATGGGGCCATGAGAACCTGAGTATTAAGGTCAATAGACATAACTGATTTGTAACACAATGATCCTGTTGGGTAAGATAGATTGAATAATTCTCACAACTCAGATAAAGTATAATAATTTTCACTCTAGGCAAGTCTGCATATATGTCAGCAGTCAGTGACAGTGGAGTTTTGAAATTTCAAAAGAAGTAAGCTATAATTAATCATTCCTTTCAATACAGACATGCGAGTTTCAGGAAACATCAATTGAAAGACAAATATCTTGTTCATTATAGATTACCTTTCATTGAGATTCTGCAACAGTTTAACGGACTTTCTTGGACAATATGACCAAGCAAACCAAGGAAATGAAAAATAGGGAAGTACAGAGAAAAAAGCAAAGATTTGAGAAAGAAGTATGTGGAGAGAGGGGGCTGGGGCTGATACAGAGGTAAGAAAAGAGGTAACAGAAGGGTTTAAGGTGTTTTTTTTGCATTAACCGAGAGTCAATGACTGGTCAATGATGAATTATTCGTCCTGGGTTTTCCACTGCTTTGGTCTATCTGGTCTGAAAGCAGTTTTGCAACTAATCCAAAGAATTTTATAATCAAAAACATCCTAGAAGGCATTTGCAAGGTGATAGATTAATGTGGCAAGTCTTACAGTGTCCATTCATACAGAAATCAACTGACACTTGCAATAACACAATAGAGACATTGGAAAAACAAGCAATTCTCTTTGTTGGTGATTGCATAATATGGTCTTTGCTCAACATGTAATTTTAGAAAGGCAAATTAATGGCTGTTGAGAGCAGATTCTAACTTGACATCATAGAAGCCACAGAAATCATTCAAATTTGCTAAGAGTTTCAACAGATTGATGCCCACCAACTCATGAAAGTGAAAATTCAAATTCCCAAAACTAAGGAAAACAAGAGACAATTTCACATAGTCACTATTGGTCCATTAATGCCTTTGAATTTAATATAAACTGTGATTATTTTAACCTTTTTCTAAAAATAACATACCCTAGCCAGTTCCTTTACAAAAATTTGAAAGAAGGATGTGGAGAGGCTTTTTAAAATAAGTTGAAAGAGAAAGGCGTGATTGTGCTTGCGTGCCACACTTGTGTTTTAACTTAAATTTATGCCAAGGTTCAAAAAAACCTTTGTTTCACTGAGCACATAAGATGACTCGCATCCAACCAGCTTAAGGGAAATATGAGATTGAGTTGGAAAAGTTTTTCTTTGATGGAAAGATTCATTTGAGAAAGAAAAAAAGAAAACTCATTCTAAATTTTAATAATGAAAATGAAATGCTTTCAATTTATTGAAGAACAAATACTCATCTTTGGCTTGAAGATCTACATATAACGCTCACTACTTCTTGTAAAAGCACTGCAAAGATCTTGAAGTCTAGTATCTCCAAATATTCCAAGAAGGAATAAAGTATATGAAGATTCAAAATAACTTACGTCACTCCTTGCAGTGTGAACCTTGCTCTCTTCCCTGTCTCCTATTCTGCCTCAGAAGACCTCATGTGGTCGAGCACACATCAGAGCGTGGCTTCTTTCAGTTGACAGCACACACTTGATGACACCAAAGTCAAGCTGATGAAGAATAGGAGATGTTGCAGACATCAAAAAACAGTTTCTTCCAAAGTGGGATCCATTCTAGGCTTGGGGTAAGAGTTGATGTCCATTAATCTTATTTCTATAAATGAAGCAAAAATTAAGGAAAGTACAACCATGGGATGTATGAGGGAGTTTGTGATCAAAGTATCATTCAACCACATGATCAGTTTGGGGTCAAGACAACGAAGGAAAATTTCAAGAATAAGTTACAGTACTAGGAAAATTTGGTTAAAAATATCCCCATTTATGGATCTGTGTGGTTGAACAATCATTACTTTAACTTTTTATCTACATGGCATCAGAGCTGAATGGCAGATGGTTAATTGAATGTGGTTAACATAAAAATAAAGACTAAATTGAGTAAAATAAGTAAGATTTTCGAATGCAGATTGATATTGTGGGTATGATTAGAGTGTTCGGATTGTATTTCTCTAAATTGTTCAATACCTATATGAATGTTATCTATCATTAAAACTGCTTAATTTTAGAAACAACTACATACTGATTTTTACTGAATTTTAAGTCTCACTGATAATTTAAAGAAAAGCAAACATAAGGATCAAGGATCACGGAGTAGGTTCATCTCCATGACCAATATTGGAGGTAGAAATTCATTAATCTTCCCATTTGCGCTTGAATAACTACCCTAGGATATCAATCTGGGAATAAGGGTGCAGAGAGGACACCATTGTCAGCATTTGTCTACTATAAGGAAGAGACGCCAAGGGGTCACAAAATTTAATCCACCATTTCATGGATGGACTACTCCATCATAGCATATGGCCCCCAAGTAGGGACCAGGACATCTCAGAAAAGTTATGCCACCACTGTGATTCGAACCCAGGCCTTCAGCATAGGAAGCCAATGCACTACCTGCCGCACCAACCTTATCTCCTTCGTTGAAGTCATGTTATTTGACTAGTACCTCAGAAGGCAGAAACATTTAAAAAATTTGATTATATATACCTTTGATTATATGGACATTTCCTTGCCATGTAACTGCTCCAAACATTTGATATACTTATTTCATCAATATAGTATTCCAAATAGCAACGTGGTTGTCTGGAAAACCAAAATTTAACATACTGTTCAGTTGTCCCCGGAATGAAATCCTGGTCGATATATTTGGAGAAATCTGAAATCAAAATAAGAATATTATTTGGTATTCATAAATTGAGCAAAACGATATTATAGGATAGAGATATGATTTGAATGTTCCTATTCACTGGATTCTAGTGTTTCATGCGGGCTAAGAGAGTTCATCGCGAGCTGTACAATCATCATCTTTCAAAAAATCCTTTCGGATCTATTACTGAGATATAAATCGACGGTGAGAGTTGGTGAAACTCATTCAAGCCCATCTGGAATACGCGGAGCAGCGTCCAGTAATACCATTGACATACCGAAGCGGCTCAATCTTCCCACAATCCGAAATTTACTCCTCGTCCTCCGCAGCTACCTACAGAATGCCTCCAGAGAGCTCCACCTACGCACGCTCGAGCGAAGGAAGGCTGCCAGGCACAGGAGAAAGCAATGTTGGCAAAAAGGCGAGATGGATGAATGAAGTGAATGAAGAGCTGGAAGAACAAGTGTAATGGGAGACTATGACGCCAGCCTGCGACAGGGAGGGGATGTGAGGGAGTAGGGTTGGGGCGAGAGATGGGGGACGAGAATGAAAAAGGGGAGAAACTCGTCCACCCTAGATGACCTGGCCGATGAGTGCGTTGGAATGGTGAAATGAGGGAAGGAGGAAGGGGGGGACAAGGTTTTTGGGTTGGAGGTCTTTTCACGTTGACCTATCCGATTGCTTCGCTAGTGGGAGGGGAAAGAAGTGGAGGAGTGGGAGGGATTTCAACGAGCGCTGGTGCATTCGACCATTGCAAACGCAGCGACTGAGTGCGTTTCGAGCAGATTCCCAAGTTAGTAGGCTGCCCTTCCAAACGGAATGAGTTGGGGCTGCTGTACTTCAATTTGACACGAGGGTTTTGAGGGACGGTGGTTTGGGCCATTTCATTAAATCTCCTTATTGTGGACATGAATGAGGTGGCCCGTGCCGAGAGTATTTCCGACGAAGCAAGCCTTTACAGACACAGGTGAGAATGTAGGAAAGATTTCCATCTCCTTATCGAAGGTTCTATAAGCGTAGAAGGCAAAGGTTTCCTTTGTTTGGTCGCTCAAACAAAGGAATTTTCGAATTTGAATGAGGTTTTTTTCCTCTCTCAGGCGGAAAAACAAGCGATCACGGCAAATGAATGCGAAAACTAATGGTGCGTCTCGGTACAAGCCTAAAATCTTACCATAGATTTATTAATGCTTTGTTTTAATAATTTTAATGAAGAAAATCTTTATGAGCTTTTATTACCAAAGAACGACGGCCCGATGTTTACGTGCAAAAATATCGCTCAGAATCGTCCAAGAACTTGCAGAGAGCAGTGCAGAAGAAATAGATGTAAGATGTAATTTTTCCCATCCAAAAATGAAGGATCAAAATAAAATGTTTGCCGAACCGCTTTAGGATGGAAAGGTGTGTTGGGTCAAAAGTGGTCTGGTGTGTAATCGCCCATCACCTCACATCCTAGTTATGGGTCGCAGGGTACTAAATAAAGTAAAATTTAACTTTAGAAAAACATTAATTGAAATCAGCAGTAGATGATGGCAGTGAAAAGCGCTTCCATGAAACTTATATGTGCTTTTTCATTTTTCTTATTTCGGGTTCAATCAAACAGATGGGAACAAGCTCGACTACTCGGGTGTAAGAGTGAAAATGGCCTTTCATCTCATCCACTCTCCCTTTCTCTCTCTGTCCCATTTCAGCTTTGCCCTCCCGGAGGAAACATCACCTTTCGCGCTATCCCAAATGGACTGGACGACCTTAGGGCGAAAGAAGACAAGCGACTGTTGGCCAGGTTATCGCGAGCAGACAACTCTTGACTTTGTTCGTCGGTGACCTCTCGCTGCAATTTCACTTTCTGTTAAGAAGTTTCCTGAACCTCCCTTTTCGCTTTCTCGCAGGATTTTTAAGCGTTCTAAGCAGCGGGAATATTTTTTCTGGAATACAACAAGCGAGAAGCCCCTCTCTAATAGGTGGAAGGCGTAAATTGTCTCATCCCCTCCGCTGTAAATTACTCTATAACTATCACTCCAGTAACCCACGCTATCCTTCAATATCACTTTGCATAGACATCTACAGATATTTACTTTTTCCATCACTCCCTTTCTATTCTCTAATTTTCCAGTCCTCAATATTGTCCTAACGTTCCAAGCTTCCATTCTAACTGATTCTTTCTTCCGTGTCTTCTGTGCTGTCAGTTTTGTTTTCCAAGGGTTTCGTGAGTTGACGACTGCCGAAATCCCGCCGCCAGGCACGACACACGGCCGATTGGGCCGTCCTGTAGTTGCCAGGACTCATTTTCTCTAAACTGCCCTTCATGAAAACCATGCGATTAATAATTGAGATGGTTTCCCGCTACCTTCTTTAATAGTATTCTTAATGTGATCACATCATTCAACCAGCATCACTAGCTGCACAACTGGGATCAGACGTCTTAGCAACTGTGCTGACAGGAGTAATGATGATTGCTCCTGCCAGCACAGCTCGGGGGGTAATCGGAACGCACAAGTCCTTCCACCACGTGAAGGTTGAAGTCCATGGTAAGGGGGGGTTTGTAATAGGACTTATTAACTAAAAAGTCGAACTGTATAATTCCAAGAAAATGCGGGAGTCACCATATCGGCGGTCTGGGTTGCTATTTTGAATTCGTCCTATAAATTTTGCCTTGTTGAAAAAGTATAATTTACGAATTTCCTTCTCTACTTTCACGAATAAAATTATTATCTCTACAAGAATAGCGTAATTGTCGCTGACCCCGTCCATTTTTGCAAATTTTGTGATTATCTCGGGTAAATATGACGCAAAGACATTGTCGAGGGGATGCTAGACACCCCCTCGATATTCCGATACCCACCCGCTCCTACTCATTCGGTCTTCAATACCAGGAAGAGCGGGGGTATGACTAGCGCAGATAAGGGGGCAATGGCCGCCCTGACGCACACGGGTTGCGGGGGAGGTCCCGTGCAGAATGGTACCGGGATGGCGCACGGCGGAGGGCAAGGGTCGGCCCGAAAATCATACTTAAACGGACGCACTGCCGCGGTCATCAGGATTCGCCGGGTTACGCTCGCCGTGACCGCGTCCTGTACGATTTAGTTACGCTCGCCGTGACTGCGTGCAAGACGATCCGAAGGCCCCTCGACAGACGACTAGGATACGCTTGCCGTGACCGCGTCTGCCGACTCTCTCCAGCCCCCACCGCCCCTCGACAGACGACTTGGATACGCCTGCCGTGACCGCGTCTGCCGACTCTCTCCAGCCCCCACCGCCCCTCGACAGACGACTTGGATACGCTTGCCGTGACCGTGTCTGCCGACTCTCCCCAGCGCCCACCGCCGCCCGCTCGTGCATCCCAGCGTACCGGTCTCTCGCTCTCTCTCTCGCGCTACAAGTGAGTACGATGGCAGTGCCAATCCATGGGAACTGAGGGTCAATAAATGTATCTTTCGCCACTGATCCACTGGTATGATTTCAAAGCTCCCCAGGCCGTCTCGGCCCCTACGACAACATCAAGTATGCTCAGATCCCTTGTTGCTGATTTAAGTACTTGATCTAAAGGGTGCTTTGCGAAGACATAGGAAATTCTTGAACCTCGTTTCCTTTGGAATGTTCCCAGGCAGTACGAGTCCCAATTAATTAACGGTAGGCTAATATCACCAGCGATTATAAATATACTGCTATTATGTTTGTTGCCGGGTGTGGATATGTGGACATTTGTTCATCGAGCTTATGTAAAACATTCATATTGGAATCTGGGGGTCTGTAAAATGAGTTAACGAATAGGCATCTGTCGTTCAAGTCCTTTAAGTTACACCAAACTCTTTCCATGTCATTGTCATAGCATTCACCATTAATATTGTTCCACAATGCCCATTTGGCTTGTCCTTCCCGAAGAACGTGAAACCGTTTGGAAAAACCTCACTATGTTTGTTAATTTAATTTGTGGGTCAGCTCACCATTTCAAGGACAAGGTTTGCCTTTGTACCTACCCAGGACGAGGGGGGCTCGCATGCCCCTCTCGTCCTCAACCTCCGTCCCCTAAGTAAAATCTCGGACTTCACAAACGGGTTATCCGGCCCATCCCCCTGGGAGTGGGGGCGAGGGGGAGGGGTTGGTCGGGGGTACTGTTCCACTAGCTCAGAGGAGAATGGTAGTAGTATTTAGGGGAGGCGACCGACACCTGAGGTCATTTGCTAATGGCCGGCGTTTGCTTAATATTGTAAACTCCATCATGCTAGACGTTGAAGTGCCACTAACGGCGACGCACATTGACAGTCGTGGAGGAGAGGACATCCTCGATTTCTGCCTTACCAAAAACTTACCTGTCATAGAGACTCCAACGGTACTACCCGATCTCTCCAGTGATCATTACCCGATTAAAGCCAACATTGCGACTGTCCCTTATGAGCAACCTCCTTCCATCCCTGTAAGAACGAACTGGAAACAGTTCGCCACCCTTACAGAAAACGCCTTCACAGCAATCCCCATCCCACATTCCTCAGACAGGCAGGATATTAACGCGCATGTCCTTGCCATTACAGAAACAATGCGGGAAGCGCATGCACTTGCATCACTCCCGTACCCTCATCCATCCCCTTCAAATGCCCTACCCGACGACATCCTGATGCTCATAAAACAGCGTAACAAGGCCCGCAGACAATGGGCGCGAACCAGGGATGGCGCCTATAAACGGCGTTATAACTTTTTCGCGTCCTGCGTCAAACGCGAGATCAGAAATCGGTTCAATGACCAATGGAGAGACAAACTCGACAACCTTTCCTTCGACGACGGTTCCCTTTGGAAGGTTGCTAAGCAATTGACCAAAAAAGGACGTCCTGACCAGCCCATCAGGCACAATAACAACTTGTATTTTGACGCCAATGACAAGGCAGAAATCCTCGCCAACGCATTTCAGGGAACCATGACTCTTCGAAATGACTGGCCAAGAACTGTGGAGGACGGGGAGGCTAAGGCTGCTGTAAGTAGCCTAAGTTTCCTTCCGACTCCGCCTTTCCAACCAGTTACAGAGACGGAGCTAAGAATGACAATTAAATACTTGAACCCGAAAAAAGCCCCGGGTATTGATGACATTTCAAACAGGCATTTAAAGAACGCGCCACTGCCGGCCGTTCGTCATTTGCTGGGCTTATTTAATAACTGTCTTTCCTCTTGCTATTTTCCCGATTCCTGGAAAATAGCAAAACTTTGCCTGCTTGCCAAACCAGGCAAAGACCCGACAATTCCTCTTAACCGCAGACCTATATCTTTACTTTCCTCTATCTCTAAACTGTTTGAAATGATTTTGAAAGCCCGTCTAGACCTCTTCCTACGGACCAATGACGTAATACGACCGGAACAAATGGGATTCCGGGAAGGACATTCCACCTCCCTGCAAATACTCAGACTAGCAGAGTATATCAGCCACGGCATGCAGAACAACCAACACATTGCAGTGTTGTTCTTGGATGTGGCCAAGGCATTCGACCAAGTCTGGCATGATGGATTGATACTTAAATTAATTAAAATCGGGGTTCCAATACATCTCATCAAGATGTTCCATAGTTTTCTCGCTTCACGAGCTATACATGTCGCCGAAAACGGAGCTCTGTCAACCGGGAAACAGATAAATTGTGGCGTCCCGCAGGGCGCCATATTATCTCCTACTCTCTTCAACTGCTATGTCAACGATCTTCCTTCTTCTCCACAAACTCAAACTTTCATGTTCGCCGACGATACTGCTATCGCGGCAAGATCTTGGAGCGGCACGTGTGCCTTCCGAAAGATACAAAACCACCTCTCTTTACTTGAAAAGTGGACCGTCGACTCGAAAGTAACAATTAATGCTGAGAAAAGTGTTGTTGTCGACTTTCGGAGGAGACGAAGCTATTTCCCAAAAAAACCTCTAACCTTTCAATCCGTGCGTATTCCGACGAAATCCTCACACAAATTCTTAGGGATACATTTCGATTACAGACTGACATGGGCCACGCACGTACAGCATGCCTTACAAATAGCAAGGGGCACTAGATCACTCCTATCCCCACTCTTGTGTACCAAATCGCGCCTCACGCACCGGGCAAAGATTAGACTTTACCTTACATATGCTCGCCCCAGGATGCTGTACGGTTGCGAAATTTTCGGAAACGCGACAAAAACAGACAGAAATCGCTTAGAAACATTCCAGAATAAAACACTTCGCTACCTCACAAACCAGAGTAAACTCGTACCAATACAAGAGATCAGAAACGCACACAAAATACCTAAAGTACACGACTTCATTCGAACGCAAGCTGAACGACTCGAGAGGTCCCTTCCACGTAACACGCTTACAAAAAACATATGGGATTACTCCCTACATAGAAAACGCCGTCCGAGCTACAGACTTCCAAAAGAAATCATATTTCGGTAACAAAACCGAATTCTTTCCTATGACTTTTACTTCTTATTTTTATATTTTAAGTATTACAATACTTGTTAGTATTTAATCAAATAATAATTATAATTAAAATTATAATTTCTTTGCCAGATGGCCCAGGCTCGAATCAATGTTACGGGCTTGTCGGGCAACCAAATGCCTATCGGAGAGGAAAAAAAACAGAAAATAAAAAAACAAAATTATTGATATAAAAAAAAGAAAGAAAAAAAACCAATTAAAAAAAAACAAAATAAAAAAAAAGACTGAAAAAATATATATATATTTATACATAAATATAAATTGTATATGCAAAACAAAAAAAAAAGAGTTGTTTGTAGACCAGATTTATAGTAATATGTTTAATTTTAAAATATTTAGGATTAATTAACGTCGTGTTGACGTGATAATGGGCAACATGTTCCAGCCCTTAAGTTAAGGTAATTTAATTTAGTTTCTCTTCTTAATTTACGGCCAATTGCCAACCCACTAGTGGTCTTTCTTTCAACTTCTCCTTCACTAACACTGGAAAGGTACACGTTCGTCACTTACACTTTCGTTCGTTATTATATCCCATGTGAAATTGTACAACCACTACAGCTGAAGGGGTGGACGATGTCGCACCGAAGCAGTTTTACAAGATAGGGCAAACGCCCAGACAAAATGGGGTTCTGGTCTGGTCTGGTCCTGAGGTCATTTGCGTCATTAGAGTTGGACAGGAAAGGATGAAGGGTAGAGAGAAACCCGGCATCGGTATTAGTCTACTCTTTACGAAAGGCGCCGAGGGGTCCGCAGTTTAACAACCCATCCGACGGACGGCGTATTCACAAAATTACCCTCCACAAAGCACCTCGACTAGGGATCGAGATACCTCTGAAAAATGTTCAACACCGCCGGGATTTGAACCCGGGTCCTCCAGGTGGGAAGCCAGTACGATAGCCACCGCACCATCTTGATCCCCCCTTGGAGAATTGGAAATGGGTTTGGGGCGTCGTGGTTTGTTGGTCGTCGCCTTGTTGAATTTAGCGACAGTGGTATATACTACAGTGGTACATATTCTAGTGGGAATGTAAAAGGGTAAGGGAAGCGGAGCCCTTTTGCGCGTCACGCTGAAAGTTAACGGGAACATCGTTATTGAAAAATAAAGTGCCTTAAAGACTTTCGTTTGTTGCATTACCCTTTTTCCTCATGATGGTCGCCGAAAGGATGAATTTGGACAATTGAGAAAAATTCCCCCGGAATAGCGGCTCCCCAGCGATAGAACTCGGATAAGGGTGTCACTCAGCGTCGTCTATAAGTCCATGTCGACATACATTCCGACACAACTAAAAGATCTTCTTTCCTTTCGTGATTCCCTAGACACCCGACTCAAAACCTCTCCCAACGGAAAATATCAAAGGGGGTACGATATTTTCCTAATTCTTGTTTCGTAATTTTTTCCAATTATTTTACCACGATTTTCATTTTGTTAATCGGGTTGCATTCTCATCGATTTTAAATTTTCTTTTCAATTCTAAACTCTTGCCTAACTCATCTTCTTCCCGCCACCTAAGAGAGTATGCCAATTGTACACCAATATCAGATATTATATCCAAGTTTAACCTAGCGAAAGAGGGACATTTCTCTTCCGAAGGAAGGTGTATATGAGGTTAGGAAACACTAATGAAACCCTAAAATATTCCCGTTAGCATTGTCTTTACACAAAATGATTTGACTCTACCCGACTCTGGGTGGAGTTGCGAAAACTCGCCACGCCAATGGGGCCGCACGGATTTGTCCGAATGCTGCATGTAACGGAGTGATCAAGAGGCTGCCCGGAGTCCGATCCTTTGATGGAGAAGAGGTGCCATTCCAGAAACCGGAGGATTGGAAGGTTGCCTCGCGCAGCAGGGGGGAATTTATCGCTGCAGTGAGGGAGGGGAGATGCGAAGGCAAACCTCATCCCCGTCTCCAACGGGTATCAGATGCCTTCAGAGGATAGCCCAGCGGTATCTGCAGCCCCTACCTCCGCCCCTGTGAGAGCACAACCCAGAAGGAACCGTCAGAGTGGGAAGGAGGGGATTCTAGAGAAAGGTAGCAGTAACGTCGGACGTGTAATAGTCTCGTTGTGGGAGAGGAGGCCAGGAGGGTGTGAGCCAGCGCCTGACGGCATGGTGCATTCGTAGTAGCGGCGTTCTCCAGGTGACGACGGCAGTTAGAGCGGCGGCTGCGGGCATGAAGTGTTCCAGGCTGCGGGTTGTGGCTCATGTGGACGTCAAAGATGCCGTCCACCGTGGATATGAAGAGATTCTGAATTCCTTCAGGAAAAGGAACTCGGAAATGAAGCGGGTGGGTGGTGTCGAGGGGGTTGATGTGATGCTCTCGATCTACAGCCTTGTCCCGAGGATTGATCGTGGACCTCTGGTTTGGAGCCGAGTGGAAGGCATCAATCAGAGATTGCATACTTTCTGCAGGGATACTGGGGAGTCCATCATCGACCTTCAGCCGGCGATCCAATCGTGTAGGAACCCCTTGAACCGTTCTGGTGTTCACTACACGTCTGAGGCCGCCAGGTGTGTAGCGGGTAGGATATTCGAGCCCTGCAGGTTGTTTTTAAATTAAAGTGTAGGTCAACATGTATATCAAATAGCGTTTTATAAAGTCTTCTTTGCCAAATTAGGTAGCTTTAAATGAAGGGAGGTTCAGTGCTAGCAATAGTTATTTAACATGAATCAGGTAGCATCGGACGGAAACATTTGCAAGGGATTCAATATTAATAAGATGACGATCCTCGTTAAAATTAAAAAAAACCGTAATGTCAATTATATGGCACATCGATTATTCTATTCCTAAATTTGTGCCTAAACTTATCATAATCTAATTCTTATTTCTCTCAATCCGTGGGCATTTAACATGCATAGCGATATCTCCTGTCGTGTTTAACGTATTTGTAGCTTATGGTTAAAAACTGTGGTTATTAAGATTGGGTGAGCACTGGTTAAGGGAAACCAAAGAAGACAATTCTTAGATTCTATCAATTCATATGTAAACTCAATCCCAATTATTCCAAAACCCGTTTCCAGTCATATTTTTGTGATTAGTTGAAATTAGTTCCAAGCAAGAGAAAAACAGCAGGCGCGGATTAATAACATTCACTGAATAACTAAAGGGTGTTATCCCCGTATTGATATGTCAAAAAATTCAATATTCCCTCGAATATTATCGATAACCTACTAGTTAAGGTGGTTATGAACGGACATAAGCTACGAAAATGGTGCAGCGGCAGTTCCCTTGCCTCTTCTAAGAATAAATAGCGTGACATCAAATACGTACTGGGTAGGTCGTTCAATAAATTCGTAGACAGCCCAAGAGATTGTGCCAAATCGATTGATGGGAAAAGGCATACTTTTTGCAAGACTCATATCTCAATAGGCTGCTGTTAAATTTTCAGTTATTTCCATCAAACGATCTCATTTTCATATTCTATTGAAGCAAAAATGTTTGTTTATTTAGAAAAATGAAAAAAAATCACCGAGCGGCTTAACACCGAAGGCTTAACACAAGAGGCTTATAACACCGAAAAATATCAAAGCCGAGTTGGATGAAGTTCATGGTTCATCTGCTTCTGTGCTTGCGACTGTTTACGAGAGGGTAAATAAGTTAACACGTGGCCGTATATCTACAAATAATGAACATCGTTTGGCGCAACCAGTGGAACTGATATCCTCAGAAATGATCGATTCAATCCACGATACATTTTGAGTGATCGATGAATCAAAATTCGCGAACCTGTTGAGGCCACAGACATATCAAAGTAGTGTTTTAAATTTTGCACGAAACTTTAGGTGTGAACAAATTTAGGCTTACCTAGAGAGCAAACCCCCACACTGAGAGCAAACGCTTACCCGCGTTTGCTCTCAGTGTGCTCTCAGATAGGGGTTGAATGCACACCAGACTAATTTTAACCAGAATATGACCCTACCGCGGTCGGACAATGCTATTCTGATCTCTTTTCGTTCGTGGAGAAAATTGCATCTGAAATCCATCTGTTCTATACTTTCTAATCTTTAGGTCTCTCTAATTTTATTGACATGAACTCTCCTACCGTAGTACGATGGGGGTAATAATACATTTTCAACATCACTGCTAAAGAGACGTCAGGTATGCAAGAGATTTAATCTATAATCCAACCTTCGCTCCGAGAGTGATACTATGCCTGGTTGCTCTAATATTTTGGATAAGCTACTAAGTTTATCATAGCAGCGTGTCAGTAAAATGATAGCGATTAAATGCAGAACAGAATGGACCCAATCAGCAGAAAAACCGCTATACCCATACAGCGTCCTAAACTGCACAACAAAAGCCTTCAGCTTCAATTTTTGTTTAATCAGTTCTACATTACAATAATAAGGTATGTTACGAATAAATTTGTCCAGCCTTTAATATTGAGCAACACAAGTAGTAGACTTACTGTTTTATTATGCATCGTTACTTAAAGAAATGTAAATATTTATAAACATTTAATTATTTAATAAATGAATGCAGACTTAATTAAACTCGCCAAAATTCAACACTCATTAATGTTTCTTTTGTTACACTTAGATGAAACTCAAACGATGATCGAATCTGACGTCGATTGGTGGTTCTCAAAACTGTTTTGATCCTTGTTGAGGTTGACCTCCATGTCCCTGATTCTGCTCCCTTCACTTTCATCAAATTCAGGATGAACAACTCATTCTCTTCCTTGAATCTGGTACCATTGTGCAACGGAAATATCCGTATCTGCGCATCTCCAATTGCCTGATTATCTGTCATACTCTGTAGCAATGCCGTCTCTGGAGGGCAAGGGCAACATATACCCTAAGTGCGACCCATAGCCGCCTGTGAACGAAAGACTCCTTGACATCCTCTTCCCCCCTTCTTTGCCAATGCACTCCGTGCCATTTTTGTTCGCTGCATTCGAATTCACCCTGACCATTGGTGGCCATCTGATGACTGTTTTGGCCATTGTTGAGACTGACCTCCATGTCCTTGATTCCCCTCCCTTCACTCTCATCAATTCCAGTATGGAAAAACCATTCTCCTCCTCAAAACTGGCACCAAGGCACAGCAGAAAAATCCATGCTTGGGCATCTCCATTTCACTGATCCTCCTGTTGGCCTTTGAAGTAACACAACCGGTAGAGAATGAAGGCAAAGTGACCACTTTGTTGCGACCTCTTCCCCGTTCTCCTTCCCAGTGCCCCTGGTGCAATAGTATGTGGAGAAGAGTGAGTATGATGGTGCTCGGCTCATGTCCTCATTAAAGCTAAACATTGTATTCTTTGACCATGATTATTTGTAGCAGTGCATTTCCTGTAACAATTTTGTGCAAGCATTTATGAATATAAATATTATGATAAATTATTCATTTTTCAATTCATAATGAAGGTCTGGATATGAGATACCATTGTGAGTGTATGTCAATCATGATATATCACATGCGATATTGAGAAGAGTCCCACAATGGGTTAATTGAAAGCGAATGCCGGCAGAAAAGGTAATTTGTGCTTGGTGTTTTTGCTAAATTTTAAGAAAACATGTTCTAGTTTAGGAGATATTTTTAAGTACTTTCTGATTTTTGGTGTGAAAGGACGACTCTGGTGACGATAGTGGGCCGTGGAAGGTAAACTAGGCATTGAGCATGGGGTAAGCGAATGCCGGCAGGCAGAGTAAGTTGTGATTAGTTTCTATGCTAAATTGTAAGAAAAAAATGTTGTGGTTTAGGAGATATTTTAAACTTTTTGAATAATCCGCTTAGATACCCCTTTACCATAGGCCAAGTTCTGTGTCGTGTCGTAGTCAAAGTTGCTGGACCCTGAACAAGGCGATGAGCATAGGGTAATTGTGTACCCGCTGATCCTTGAGGAAGGAGTTACGAGTGCTTCAGGTGATTTTCAAGAAAACATGTCCTAGTTTAGAAGATATTTTAAAGTACTTTCTGATTTTTGGTGTGAAAGGACGACTCTGGTGACGATAGTGGGCTCTGGATCGTAAACTAGGCAATGAGTATGGGGTAAGCGAATGCGAATGAAAATTTAAGTGGGCGGTGAGGATATTAAGTGTTGTTTCGCATGCGTTATCAATACATAAGTTATCCCAGTGTAGTAAAATCAGGTTCTTATAACCATTGAATTTCGTTTTCTCGTGACCAATGTGCAATACTTAGTTGTCGGAGGCGAATATCGCGACTTAAGAGCATCCGCGTGGCCAGTTATTTGAGTATTCGTGTATGTTTTCCGGTTTGTCTGTTGTGCACTGAACACGCCCAATCTATTCGTCAAATTAAATGACTTTTAAACTGTTTTATATGGCCATGTGTATAGCTTTTAAACTGTTTTTTATGACCATGAATACTCCTCCGTTTAACTTACCTGTCTCGTGTGTAAATGCTATGAAAGGAAAACTCGAATGTCCATATCACCCTCGGATTCCGAAGTCTGCAAACCCAAATGTACAGGGTCAGTGTATGTCAGCATCTAAAATTGGAAATACTTTTTCGATTTCTGCTCTTATTTAATGCTACGACACTGTACCACAAAACGATTCCCCTTACAAAATTGCAGAGAAAACGTCGAAGCAAAGTCTCTTAAATATTTACAGAGATTACCAAATAACCGACTGTTCTCAATCAGGGTTTCCCAAACGTTTTCTATAATGGCACACTTCGCAAGCCTGGGAAGTTTTACTGAATGCATAGCTTTTCTTTTTAGGTTGGGTAATTCTACTTTTTTTTAATTTTAAAACGTTGTATTAAAAAAATTACTTTTTGGTGAATATTAATAAATAAAATTTCACAAAAAATATGAATAAATAAATTATTTTATGAATTTTGTGATTTTGAAGTTTTGAAACATATTTTTAATGTCAGACACAATATTGGTAAGTTGTACTTTAATATCTGGTCTATTTCGGGCCTTTGTTTACTGCACTTTTACTTCGTTGTAGCATAATAAGAAATTCCCGCTTCGCATGAATAGGTTGTAGAAAATGGAAGGAAAGCAATAATAGCTTATTTTGATAAATTGGGGTACTCTTCTGGAAAAGATTGTAAAAGATTGGATTTCAAGTTTTGTAAGTGCTCTAAAAATTCTTTAGAAACGTCGTAATCTTCTTTAAATTTAATTCATTCCAACATTAATGTAAGGCAGGAAAATATCCAAAAAATTAGATTAATTTGATCAAATACAAAATAACTTTTTCATCAAAAGATGCAATTTTATCTATTGTATTAAAAATTGTAACAAAAAAAATGTTTGCACTTGTACTGAAATATTTTGTCTTCAGGAATTCCAATACCTCACTTCAGAGTTCATAAAGTTGTAACCGTGCCTTCCCTCTGGATAGCCATATCACTCCAGTATACGAGAGTAAGGTGAAAAGTTCTCGGCCTGACACAGAGATTGCGTTCCAATCATCGAAATTGTATCCTGCCTGGGTGCACCTGTCATTATTTCTCAAGACAAGTTTCAACTTGTTCTCTCAAGTAGTTTGTTTACACGAGTTGTTTCAGTAAACGTCTTTCGTGTTTTTCTTTTAAATGAAAAACTTGAATTTCGTGCGGTCATAAAGTTCCTCGTTTTTGATTGATTAACCCCTAAGGAAATTCATCCTAAGTTGACTAAAATGTACGGGGACCCTGCTCCTTTAATATCAACCGTTAAAAAGTGGGCAGCTGAATTTAAACGTGGTCGCTCATCCCTCCAAGATCTCCCAATTGAAGGACGGCCAGAAAGCGCAACCACACCGGAAAACATCGAAAAGGTGCACGATAGATGTCGTGTTGGAGGGTAGGCGACTGAGATAGCTAAGGCCGTGGGAATATCGGAAGAAAGGGTGCGGAACATCTTGTAAAAAGAATTTGGGATGCAAAAGCTATACGCCAGATGGGTGCCGCATTTTCTGAATGCCGATCAAAAGCAAATGCGCAAACGATTTTCGCAGCAAAGTTTGGACCGATTCAAGAGGGAGCTGACCGATTTAGTGCGGCGATTTGTCGCCATGGGTGAAATATAGGTCCATCACCACACGCCAGAAATGAAACAGCAGTCGAAACAGAAGATGGGACCCAGTCGTTCAGCGACAAAGAAAGCGCATCTCCTGGAATGGTCATGACTAGTGGGTAGGACTAGTGGCTCGCTTCGTAGGAAATACTCTTGGCACGGGCCACCCCAGCCTTGTCCACAATATGGAGACTTAATGAAATGGCCCATGCCACCGTCCCCCAAAAGCCTTGGCGTTCAATTTAAGTACAGCAGCCCCAACTCACTCCGTTTGGAAGGGCAGCCTACTAACTTGGGGCTCGGCTTGAACCACACTCAATCGCTGCGTTTGCCATGGTCGAATGCACACGCGCTCATTGAAATCACTCCCACCCCTCATTTATTTACCCTCCCACGCGCAGCGCCATCGGATAGGTCAACGTGAAAGGACCTCCACTCCAAGAAACTTATCCCTCCCCCCCTCCTTCACTCATTTCACCAGTCCAACGCCATCGGCCAGGTCGTCTAGAGTAGTGGACGAGTTTTTCTTCTCTTTCATTCATTTCCTCCCCTCTCTCGTCCTAACCCTCCTCCCGCACATCCCCTACTCGCTCACCTCCACTCCCCGCTCACTGGCCCCCCCTGTCCCAGACGGGCGCAATAGTCTCCCATTGCACTTGCTCGCTCTCCGCTGCTTCCCGCGCACGAATCTTCCAGAGGAGGGAGGGAAGATTGAGCCGCTCCGGTGGGACAATGGAATTACTGGACACTGCTCCGCGTATTCCTGGTGGGCATGAATGAGTTTCATCATTTTTTTCTGAAGTTAAATTTTACTCTTATTTAGTACCCTGCGAACCATAACTAGGATGTGTGGTGATGGATGATTACACACCAGACCACCTTTCCCTCCTAAAGCGGTTCGGCAAACATTTTATTCTGATCCTTAATTTTTGGATGGGAAAAATTACATCTTACATCTATTTCTTCTGCACTGCACTCTGCAAGTTCTTGGACGATTCTGAGAGATATTTTTGCACGTGAACATCGGGCCGTCGTTCTTTGGTAATAAAAGCTCATAAAGATTTTCTTCATTAAAATTATTAAAACAAAGCATTAATAAAATTATGGTAAGATTTTAGGCTTGTACCGAGACGCACCATTAGTCTTCGCATTCATTTGCCGTGATCGCTTGTTTTTCCGCCTGAGAGAGGAAAAAAACCTCATTCAAATTCGAAAATTCCCTTGTTTGAGCGACCAAACAAAGGAAACTTTTGCCTTCTACGCTTATAGAACCTTCGAAAAGGAGATGGAAATCTTTCCTACATTTCACCTGTGTCTGTAAAGGCTTGCTTCGTCGGAAATACTCTCGGCACGGGCCACCTCATTCATGTCCACAGTAAGGAGATTTAATGAAATGGCCCAAACCACCGTCCCTCAAAATCCTCGCGTCAAATTGAAGTACAGCAGCCCCAACTCATTCCGTTTGGAAGGGCAGCCTACTAACTTGGGAATCTGCTCGAAACACACTCAGTCGCTGCGTTTGCAATGGTCGAATGCACCAGCGCTCGTTGAAATCCCTCCCTCCCCTCCACTTATTTCCCCTCCCACTAGCGAAGCAATCGGATAGGTCAACGTGAAAAGACCTCCAACCCAAAAACCTTGTCCCCCCCTTCCTCCTTCCCTCATTTCACCATTCCAACGCACTCATCGGCCAGGTCATCTAGGGTGGACGAGTTTCTCCCCTTTTTCATTCTCGTCCCCCATCTCTCGCCCCAACCCTCCTCCCTCACATCCCCTCCCTGTCGCAGGCTGGCGTCATAGTCTCCTATTACACTTGCTCTTCCAGCTCTTCTTTCACTGCATTTTTGTCAACATTGCTTTCTTCTGTGCCTGGCAGCCTTCCTTCGCTCGAGCGGTGCGTAGGTGGAGCTCTCTGGAGGCATTCTGTTCGTAGCGGCGGAGGACGAGGAGTAAATTTCGGATTGAGGGAAGATTGAGCCGCTTCAGTATATCAATGGTATTACTGGACGCCACTCCGCGTATTCCAGATGGGCTTGAATGATTTTTACCAACTCTCACCGTCGATTTATGTCCCAGTAAAAGATCCGAAAGGATATTTTGAAAGATGATGATTGTAAAGCTCGCGGTGAACTCTCTTTGCCCGCGTGAAACTCTAGAATCAAGTGAAAAGAACATTCAAATAGTATCCCTGTCCTATAATATCGTTTTTCTCAATTTATGAACACCAAATAATATTCTTATTTTGATTTTTAGATTTCTCCGAATATATCGACCAGGATTTCATTCCGGGGACCACTGAACAGTAGGTTAAATTTCGGTTTTCCAGACAACCACGTCGCTATTTGGAATATTGATGCAATAAGTATATCAAATGTTTGGAGCAGTTACATGGCAAGGAAATGTCCATATAATCAAATTTTTTAGAATGTTTTTGCATTCTCGGGTACTAGTCAAATAACGTGACTTCAACGAAGGAGATAAGGTTGGTGCGGCAGGTAGTGTACTGGCTTCCCATGCTGAAGGCCTGGGTTCGAATCACAGTAGTGGCATAACTTTTCTGAGATGTCCATGTCCCTACTTGGGTGCCATATAGTATGCTATGATGGAGTAGTCCATCCATGAAATGGAGCATTACATTTTGTGACCCCTTGGCATCTCTCCCTTATACTCGTAGTAGACTAATGCTGACAATGGCATCCTCTCCCCACCTTCATTCCCAGATTGATATCCTAGGGTAGTTATTCAAGCACAAATGAGAAGATTCATGAACGTCTACCTCCAATATTGGTCATGGAGATGAACCTACTCTGTGATCCTTTATCCTTATGTTTGCTTTTCTTTAAATGATCAGTGAGGCTTAAAATTAAATATATCGAATATTTCTCTCAGGTCTGAGATAGATAGGTCCAGTGTGCCTATCTGTGCAAGCTATGAATCTTCTTTTTCATCAGTGCTCTGTCAGCCCAAATGTATATACTGAGTGATAGCTTGTGCTGTGGCTTCTACCATTCGAATCACCCTTTTATGACTATGTACAAAGTATTTTCACATTATTGTGCCATCTTCAGGTGAACATGTGAACAAAGGTACCTACTACTACAGGAATACAAATATAGATTCACCCACAAAATATAACTGGGGGAAATGCAGTACTTCATTGTACTTGTTCAGGTAGTTTGGTTGTCATCTTGGGAAAGATTTTGTGGAAATAATTTTAATGTACAAATCATAGACTGTGAGTAAATCAAAATTTAATGAATTTTCATCATGTTGCATTTCATAGTAATTGAAAATACTGTTACTGACAATGTAATCAGTATGTAGTTGTTTCTAAAATTAAGCAGTTTTAATGATAGATAACTTTCATATAGGTATTGAACAATTTAGAGAAATAAAATCAAAACACTCGAATCATACCGTTCATGTCAATCTGCATTCGAAAACCTTGCTTTTCTTACTTAATTTAGTCTCTTTTTTTACTTAACCACATTCAATTAACCATCAGCCATTCAGCTCTGATGCCATGTAGATAAAAGGTGAAAGTAATGATAACTCAAATACAAATATCCATAAATGGGGATATTTTTTAAACAAATTTTCCTAGTACTGTAACTTATTCTTGAAATTTTTCTTCGTTGCCTTGACCCCCAAACTGATCATGTGGTTGAATGATACTTTGATCACAAACTCCCTCATACATCCCATGGTTGTACTTTCCTTAATTTTTGCTTCATTTATAGAAATAAGATTAATGGACATCAACTCTTACCCCAAGCCTAGAATGGATCCCACTTTGGAAGAAACTGTTTTTTGATGTCTGCAACATCTCCTATTCTTCATCAGCTTGACTTTGGTGTCATCAAGTGTGTGCTGTCAACTGAAAGAAGCCACGCTCTGATGTGTGCTCGACCACATGAGGTCTTCTGAGGCAGAATAGGAGACAGGGAAGAGAGCAAGGTTCACACTGCAAGGAGTGACGTAAGTTATTTTGAATCTTCATATACTTTATTCCTTCTTGGAATATTTGGAGATACTAGACTTCAAGATCTTTGCAGTGCTTTTACAAGAAGTAGTGAGCGTTATATGTAGATCTTCAAGCCAAAGATGAGTATTTGTTCTTCAATAAATTGAAAGCATTTCATTTTCATTATTAAAATTTAGAATGAGTTTTCTTTTTTTCTTTCTCAAATGAATCTTTCCATCAAAGAAAAACTTTTCCAACTCAATCTCATATTTCCCTTAAGCTGGTTGGATGCGAGTCATCTTATGTGCTCAGTGAAACAAAGGTTTTTTTGAACCTTGGCATAAATTTAAGTTAAAACACAAGTGTGGCACGCAAGCACAATCACGCCTTTCTCTTTCAACTTATTTTAAAAAGCCTCTCCACATCCTTCTTTCAAATTTTTGTAAAGGAACTGGCTAGGGTATGTTATTTTTAGAAAAAGGTTAAAATAATCACAGTTTATATTAAATTCAAAGGCATTAATGGACCAATAGTGACTATGTGAAATTGTCTCTTGTTTTCCTTAGTTTTGGGAATTTGAATTTTCACTTTCATGAGTTGGTGGGCATCAATCTGTTGAAACTCTTAGCAAATTTGAATGATTTCTGTGGCTTCTATGATGTCAAGTTAGAATCTGCTCTCAACAGCCATTAATTTGCCTTTCTAAAATTACATGTTGAGCAAAGACCATATTATGCAATCACCAACAAAGAGAATTGCTTGTTTTTCCAATGTCTCTATTGTGTTATTGCAAGTGTCAGTTGATTTCTGTATGAATGGACACTGTAAGACTTGCCACATTAATCTATCACCTTGCAAATGCCTTCTAGGATGTTTTTGATTATAAAATTCTTTGGATTAGTTGCAAAACTGCTTTCAGACCAGATAGACCAAAGCAGTGGAAAACCCAGGACGAATAATTCATCATTGACCAGTCATTGACTCTCGGTTAATGCAAAAAAAACACCTTAAACCCTTCTGTTACCTCTTTTCTTACCTCTGTATCAGCCCCAGCCCCCTCTCTCCACATACTTCTTTCTCAAATCTTTGCTTTTTTCTCTGTACTTCCCTATTTTTCATTTCCTTGGTTTGCTTGGTCATATTGTCCAAGAAAGTCCGTTAAACTGTTGCAGAATCTCAATGAAAGGTAATCTATAATGAACAAGATATTTGTCTTTCAATTGATGTTTCCTGAAACTCGCATGTCTGTATTGAAAGGAATGATTAATTATAGCTTACTTCTTTTGAAATTTCAAAACTCCACTGTCACTGACTGCTGACATATATGCAGACTTGCCTAGAGTGAAAATTATTATACTTTATCTGAGTTGTGAGAATTATTCAATCTATCTTACCCAACAGGATCATTGTGTTACAAATCAGTTATGTCTATTGACCTTAATACTCAGGTTCTCATGGCCCCATAGATTGTGACCCCAAATGGGGGTTTGAAGGGTTTTAATGTGAGATTGCCTGCTGAAATACACTAAAAATGATAATGGTTTTTGAGCCATTTGGATTTCAATCAGCATCATGGTTTGATAAATATCATAATTTGAAGTATTCGATAAAATCCATTGAGAAATTCACAATTACATGTTTTCTGTCTCTTCTAAGAGGGAAAAGAGTTCTTTGTTACTCCCAACAATACTCTCCTTGATATTATATCCTCTAAAAGTGTTCTTTAATGTTTTAGCACTGAATTGTTGTTTCATTTGTAAAGCATAGGGACTGAGGGAAATGACCCAAGTTATTTTGGTATGAGGCTGAATGGAGAAGGCAGAAGGGAAGGTGGAAGACTTGTCATGGGACTTTGGAGGGAACAAATGGGATACAGTTGGCAGAGCACCTTCTTCATCACCGGTTATTTTTCTCCATTCCTCTCATTCCTCCCTTCTTTTGCATTTCCTGTCTTCTCTAAGGCCTTCATCACCAAAATTCATCAAGAGAACATATGTTATATAAACAGTGGATTGGTGCTGTTTGTTGTCTTATCAACTGGATTACTGTAAGGAATATGATCATGATATATTTTCATAATGATTCTTTGTCTGAGAAAAGGTTTGACTTTAGATTTATATATATCCTTGTTGGGAGTCATGAAGATAATTTCTCTGGACGACCTTGTTCCCCTGAATGCTTGTAAATTTCCACGAGGGAGGCCAAATGAAAATTTCAATGAAAAAAATGAAGGGTTGTCCTGCATGAGCAAGAGGGTATTTGTAGTAATTAAAAAAAATTGCAATCAGAGTTAAACTTCAACAAGGTCTGATTTTGAAAATCATTGCAGTTGTAGCTTTGTAATAGGGATGCCATGTTTATGACTTCTACTATGGCTTCTTCTGAATCCTGATTGTTGCAGTATAAAAGTGGTAAAAGCAAGCAATTATAGTGTCATTATATGGGCAGTATTCGTGGAAATGGTGATTTTTTGAAGGAAGTGGTTTAACTATTGATTGAATAAATCAAAATATATGATGATTGTTTATAACTTGATACCCACTGCTGAAAGTGCTTGAATAAATTTCTTTTCATCCCTGCTGAGAACATGAATTTCATGAAAGTTCAGAAGTTCAAATTAAAATTACCCCACTGGAATGAACTCTTAAGCATTCAATAAATACAAAACACTACTTACACAAGAGTTATGTAAAATGTGGAAATTTTGAGTAACAATTCAGGGGCAGAGTAGAAAATTGGATTACACAAGATTCAGGCATACATGGTGGGACCCTCCCTATTGTTCAGTGACAAGAGCTTCAGCCAAGGGATATGACAGGTATTCTGGACGTATCACATGAGGAAGCCCAGATATGTCAATAAAATCGTAGATTTTTGCTACCTCATGAATGGCAAATATGGTAACTGTGGAAATGCTAAGTTTCATCTGTTAATCTTAGACCCTGTCCAACCCAATCAGTATCAAGTAAGAAAAAAGAGAGATTCTCAAATGTATCTTCAAAAATGAATTGAAATGAAGATGGGTGCGCCTGTAAGAGGTTGAAAACCATATCCTTTCTGCCAGACTCTATAATTTCTACTTTCTGTGTGAGAAACTGCCTTATTAATCTGAAATCAGAACAATGCAATTCTCTTTGATGGCTGGTTTGTAAAGAGATATCTACTTAAATTAATAAATATTATTTGTACCATGTGGAAAATTCACACAACAGGATAAAATGATGGGGCTAGTTCCATTCCCTGAGCCAGCTCTGGTTTCCCAGGGAGATCTGGTTAACTGACAAATCGCACAGGTGATCAATCAGTCTGTAACGGTTTATAAAGAATTTTGAATGGAATAGTTTTCAAATCTGCACATTTTTTATGCAAAATTTTGTTCTTGATCATCGTAAAAGATATTGTTTACAGAAACTGAGTCAGTGGCACCTTATAAACTAATTGCTTCTAACATTTCTGGTAAGTGTCAAAAATTCACCCTACGGTGGTGGTAAAGGAAGAAATCAAATGCACATCAACGTGGTGGTACAGGAGTAGTGCTGGACAGCTGACTGGAGGGCCCGGGTTTGTTTCGAAGTCATGCTTCTCAGGGTGCATTCAGACCCACCCAAACTGATTTTTCAGGTAATAGCTCTTCCTGGGAAACCATAACCGGCACAGAAAAGGCACTGACCCCCCAACTGGCTTAGTATTGAGTGATCTCGACCATCTCTATCCAAGCAGACCTTTTCCTTTTGAGTTGATCTCTGTGACGTTTTGTGGTTTATATCACAGTGGTGCCTATTATCCAAGTATTTAGTGGTTTTTCATGAGGTGGCTAGATAATTTTGTTTTTATAATCAATTGATTTATCCCTATTTAATGTATTCCAATCTTTAACGTGGAACATGTGAATAAAGACTATTCCTATCTATTGGTGGAGTAATGAAATGTTTAAAAAAATATTTTTTTCATTTTTTCACTGCCAGAAACCAGCTCCAACAGATAGACCAGGTAGGTAGGAGCCCTTGGTTGAAAATATGAATTTCAGCTGATTAAATTGAAGTGTGATTTAATGTGCTAAGTCATTCAATCTGGAAAAAAGTAAACAAACACCAATGAGTTTATTGCAATGAAGTAACCATAGTCAAGAACCAATTGTAGAGTTGCCCTTTGAAATGGCCCTTTAGACCACATGAAACCCAAATAGCCTTAATCATCCACTGGTATGTAGATAGTTTATTTTCAGTTCATCTTTATTTCAAATGTATCTTCCAATTAACAGTTGTCAGGCATAAAGCTTGATGTTCTCCAATCCTTCCAAAGGCTTTTTCTATTGTCTTTTTCCTCCATCAGTTTCTCAAGGTCCAAATTCTTAATTTTAAAACTGGATGATTGAATATGAATTTAGAGATTCAATGAAACATGAAGAGCATTGATTACATTTTCAAGTGCTCTAGCATTGTCCACTCCTACTTTTAGTCACATCTTTTGTTGCGGCAAACAAGATCCCCAAAAAATTGCCATTTAATTACGATCAAAATCATGTTATCTAGTTCTGTAATTGTCAGGTAAATGGTCCAATAAATTATTCACAAATAGTTTTGATCAACATTTACGCGATTCATAATGCTTGCTTTGATGTCAGACCGCATACAAAGCAAACCTACTACTTGATTATAATATTTTTTATTTTAAACTCCTTGGTATCTTGTTTTCATTTGATAGCTAAATTTCCTGTTCTTCAACATATGTCTAATGATAATAATAATTATTACATCATTCTACTGGTAAAGGTAGGCTTATGATGAAAAGCAGCTACCAAATAGTACAGCGACAATTTCTTCGCCTCGCCTAAATAAGAAACCCAGTATCCAACACCACAATAGACCCCTCTTCAATTTATGCAATTTCCTTATTCCATTGTCTAATATGCTTCTAGTAATACTACCCCTTCCTCGCCAAACATTCTCCCCTCCATTAAAATTTGCAGCACCCCATTGCTAATCAAAATGGCCTGCATCCACCTTTCCTGCCTGGTTATTCCCTAAATCCCCTCTTCTATGGTTCATGGTACCTAGTGGGCTAATAATATGCAGTTGGGTAACTCATTACAATCTCAAATCCTCATGCATGTGAAACTAAGCAACGAAATTTTATTAGGATTTTTATATGAATCCCAAGGTTAGGTAAACTTAAATAATTTAAGAATATGACACATTGATTGTAGCTTGTAAAGTTAATTTTCTGGTACAATTGAAAGTATACGTAATAGTATTTCCACGTCATGCTTTAAGAGAGTAAATTATTTATTCAACTATTTGGGTCGACAAAATATTTTGTGAACATTTTGAAATGTATACGATTTGAATTTGGGTGAATTCCAAAGAAACTTAGCCGGAGACACTGTAATATCATCCCAGAAATATCACGGACATGGGTTTTATCATATGCAAAGTCTCTTCAGAAAACAGTTTTGTTTGCTGCATTGTTTAAAGAAGAAATTAGACTTATTTAGTTGACACTTGTGTATTCCATAATTTCAAAACTAATAAATCTTTTGAATATATTCCTGCATTAATGATTCTTATGTATAATTAAAATGTTAACTACTATGACTGCAGCAAGAAAGAGCACACTTAAAGGTGCAACCAGTCGAGTGGAGAGAATTGCATAGATCAACTGCGCCATATAAACCGCATTGAGATAAAGCTCTCGAGGAATTTTGGGCGAATGACATTATTAGTAATATTAAAGTGTGTGGATGAAATATAATTCCCCTATACTTAACAAATAAAAAATTACATAAATCACAGGTCATGAATTAGTAAATATTACAACCAATTAGGGTTGCCGCCCCATTTTTAATTTGAGCATGACCTAATACTTGCTATTGGTTAAAAATTACCTCGCTAATATTATATATGAAGTTCCAACACATTCTATAAGAATGTGATGAAAGTAATCTGAAGGGTGCGTCATATGTTATACTGACCGTACAACGATTCGAACAAATTCCATTATGATTATTCATTTTTTTAAAGATTGAATTTCGAAATTACACGTTGGTATCTCACGTGGGAAATGGATGTATTAGGATGAGCTGGTATTTGAGGAGGTTTCAATTAGTGAAGGCATGCGCCATCTGTTGGCTGGATTCTCAATCAATCCGTTAATTAATTTTTTGTTCATTAATTTTCAGAAAATGGTCACCAAAGATTTTGACGGTAGGTTCAGGATGCTGCAGGAGATCAGGAAAACAATTAAATATTGAATATTTATGTGAAAGGGGCTGCCATTTTTCCCGGCGCCCGGCCGCCCGGCTGGAAAAAATGGCAGCCCTCCTCACAAAAATATTCAATATTTAATTGTTTTCCTGATCTCCCGCGGCGTCCTGCACCTGCTGGCAAAATCTCTGGTGACAATTTTGTGCATATTATCGAATCGAAAATATTTTGAAAAAAAAAAAAAATTCGGCCGCAAAAGTAAATCGCAGTAACATTCTCTATAGTTTCTTCCCCGCAATCCGCCTCTTATCCCCCAGGCTACTGGGTTTCTTGAAAAATGAGGTTCTGAACTAATATTCAATCTGCAAAACTACGGACTTCGCCGATTTTTTCTCAAAATCAACGCGAACTCAGCGAGGCTCTCCCACCTGCCGAATCCGAGGGATCTGCCTGCCTCGGCGCCTCTCTCTCCTGGGGAGGGGCTCTGGACTTAGAATATTTTTCGTCGGGTGGACTGGCTCGGGACTTTAATATATTTTCTCGGGGAGGCATAGCACCTCACCTTGGGCCTCACGGTACTCAGAGACGGCTCGTGAGCGGTTTGGCGTCTTTGGAGCTACTCTTTTTTTTTAAACTTGAGCCGGTTCTCGGAAATCATTCGATACCATGCTTTTTCGCATGTGACGGACCAATTAACTCTAATTATTGGACTTTACTCAGTTCGGTGCATGACGTAATTTTTGACTCGGTGCGAGCAAATGTAGCTCGTACGTTTATTGTAGTCACGAATCACACCTTAATAACCAAAGAACAATTGTTCAGAGTGCACACAATGTTGCTATGCAGGATAGGATAAAATAACTTTAGAATAATGCGACAAAAGTTTAGATACGGATTAAGCCATTTATTCATATTTTACATACTATATGCTGCACACAATACATTTTTACATGCAGTAGAGCTACAAGTAAACTGTTTCATGCTGATAATCAATTGAAATAATGTCTCTTTCGCGGTTGTTTGGATTTTAAACAATCAATTCGACAACGAATTGTTTCGAAAAGATATTTGCAGGTAATGCCGACATTCCATTAAAGTTAAACAATCTATTCATAATTTTAATTCATAACGAATTGAATAACCCGCATTGCCGAATGTACGGCAGAGGGTGTACATATATTCAGACTGCCATTTTTTGGAGATTATTAGGATATATTCATTTACAGTTGTCTGCACTTTAGGTAGCAATTCAAATCCATATTTTTAAAAGTGTTTACATCAGAAAAACAGATTTATTCTTTTAATTCTTAAGCTGCAGACTAAGACAAAATTAGGTATTCAAAATATACACAAAGGGAAAGATATTTCAAAATTAGACAACATTCATTTTTGTTGTGTTCATCTTTATTACTCATAAATACATTTGTTGACATACATCTGTATTAGAAATTACATCAGTATTCTAAATTTTCTTTTTTAACCAAAACATTTTACTGAAATGTCCTCATAGTCACTGTCCAAGTTAGCGGTGGATGAGTTGCAGTCTACTCCGAGGCTGACACCCACATGAAGTGCACTTCTTTAGATGCCGACAGCACTGACCAACTTTACACCAGCAAGGAAATATGCACCTTCGTTCCTCATTTCCTTCAGTGGGAAAGCTTGCTGATCAACCTCGAATCCTGTGGAAGCTGCTCTCCTCGCCTAGCAGAAGCATACAATGGAAGACCTGAGGGAAAACAATTGAAATATGATTATTAATTTAAAGTTAATGTGATTTTTTTAAAACTACTTTTAGGGCTTTTTAAGCACATTGAGGTATATATCCCAAGAGGTGAATAAAAATGAATTAAGGAATGAAGAAGATTGGCATGCGAGAATTAGGACATAATGAAAGTAGAGGAGTGTGTTTGGTCAGTCCAAGGCAGGAGAGGTGGGAAAACAGTAGGGTAATCAAGGAAATGTGTCGCCAGTTATCAATCATAACAACTACCTTGCTTAATATCCTTTATCAGAGGAAAGTATCACTTATTTAAATAAATTTTTAGTCTTAAATCTAAACTGTTATCACCAAAAGTCAACCAACACAGGTGGTGAACCCAGAAATGCAAAGAAAAGCATTGCAATTATTTGTCATTTAAAAAATTATTCAATGAAAAATTAACCATTTGAAGGAATTTCCGGAAGTTTCGATTTGAAACCACATAATTTATCACTCCTTTTCAACGAGTTTGGTAATGTGTTATCAATTATCACACCCATTACCATTGAGGTTTTACATGAAATTGCTGATTTTTGATAACTTGTGTGGATAATTATTTCTTGTAGAGATATTGAAATCAATATCCTCTAGCCAAATAGCACGATTAAATGCAATGACCAGTGTCTTTTTGCAAAACTAGTATATAAGCATTCAGAGACTGATTGTGCTACCGAAAATGATGACAAAAATATACCTAGTTAAGTAAACTTCAGTGATTTAATTAGTTTTCTATTGATATTTTGTCAAAATGTATTTTAAAAGACTGAACTAGCACAAGTTTACACATTAATAATTAATTCATCTCGTAAAAGGTGATTCTTATTGAAATAAATTTTCAATCCAAAGAAAAGGAGGAAAATGATAAGAGCAACTTTAAGATGACTCCTACACATTAATTAGAGTGATTTATATTTTTATTAGCTTTCATAGTGATTTATTTATCTCCTAGAGAAATTGATCAAGTTTTTGACATAACATTTACTGTGGGTAAAGCTTATTCTTATTTTACTGAAATTATTTGAATTTGGTTTAACTTAACTCGTTGTAAAATATATTACACACAAACAAGCAGGGGGTGTGGTAGTCCAATGGGTAGAGTGTTGGTTTCATTGCCTTTGGGGCGCAGATTTGATTCAAGAGTGACGCCTCTTGAGACCCTTTGCCCTCCATCCATGCTGTGGAATTTTTTGAGCACCAGATCTTCCTGGGAAACCAAATAGTTGCACAAGAGAAGGAACTGCCCAAGTAGTAGTAGTATTTCGGGGAGGCGACCGTCAGCTAAGGTCATTTGCTCCATAGGGGATGGACAGGAAAGGATGAAGGGTGGAGAGAAACCCGGCGTCGGCATTAGCCCACTGTTATCGAAAGGCGCCAAGGGGTCCGCAGCTTAATGTCCCATCCGACGGACAGCATACTCACTCAAAGTGCCCTCCACAAAGCACCTTGAGTAGGGATCGAGATACCTCTGAAAAATATTCAATACCGCCGGAATTTGAACCCAGGCCCTCTGGGTGGGAAGCCACTACTCTCCATCATTGCACCGGCAAGAAATATACACCCTTGTTCCTCATTTCCTTTGGTGAAGAAAGCTTGCTGATCAATCTCTAATCCCATGGATGCTCCCCTCCTCACCCAGCATAACCATCCAATGGAAGACCTGAGGGAAAACAATTGAAGCATGATTATGAAGTTTAAACTAATTTGATTTTTATACAACTACTCTTAGGGCATTTTAAGAAAAAATATAAATACTCGTGTATTCATAAGTGCTAAAGAAATATTTACTGGTTTAACATTGAAAGATTGGTTTCCCTATAAAAATTTTTACAAATGGACCCTCTTGAAATCTACACAACCACATTGACATATTAGAGATATTTAGCATTATTAAAATGGAAATGAATTTCATACAAATTGAATTTTTAGTGAACCAGATGCAATTCATCCTTGACAATTTATTGGAAATTGTTTGATTGGCAACTGCTTTTGCTTCACTTGATCAACATTTTATTAATTTGTCTAAAACTAATCTCGTGGAACACCTTTAAATTAATATATCCGTTATACACAATGGTTAAGAATGGCTCGCTGAAATGAATAACTTCAGACCATCCATAATAAATACCATGAAAGAAATTTGAATCTAAAATGCAATAATATGTTAGCGCTTTTTGATTAAATAAATTTTTTTAAAGCATTCACATTTCAAATATTTCAAAATATATTTAAATATTGTCATATGAATGTGGAAATTATGAGGTTAAGCTAAAATAACTATGCAATCTCTTTCCTTGCAAGAAAAGGGATAGGAGGTACAATGTAAATTGGAACAACATATAATTTACTGCATGAAATATGTTTATTTAATGGAAAATCACCTGGGCTAATAATTAAGTTCACAACATGTTTTGACAGACTTATTGATGGATTCATAGTTTTTCCTAAATGAGCCCCAAACTTTAAGATGACACCTTCACATTATTTAGAGTAATTTAAATTTGCATTAGCTTTCATAATGATTTATTTTTCTCCTAGAGAAATTGATCAAGTTCTTGACATAACATTTACTGTGGGTGAAAATACTTGTTAAATTAAGGCGAGGGATTAAAGCTAATTCTCATTTTACTGAAATTTTTAATTTGGTTTAACTTAACTCTCTGTAAAATACATTACACACCAACTAACCAGGGGGTGTGGTAGTCCAATGGGTAGCATGTTGGTTTATTGCCTTTGGGGCCCAGATTTGATTCAGAGTAACGCCTCTTGAGACCCTCTGCCATCCATCCAAGCTGTGGGATTTTTCAAGCACCATATCTTCCTGGGAAACCAAAAATTGGAGGCAGTTCATTTCCTTGGACTACTTGTGGTTTGCAGGTTGAGCACCCTAAAAATAAAAGAACTACAGTGGAGCTGGGAAGTTTCCAAAGTCACCAGGAATCAGGCCTGGCCCTTCAGAGTTAAACTGAATTATCTAATCCCTTGGATAACACACCTCCCAAAAGAAATAATTGCATACTAAATTTCCATGATAAGATTTGGTTAATTTAATGATGAAATTTGTAAATTGACTTTTTTCAATAAATAATAAGATATCAACAATCCTGCATCATTGGGATGATTACAAATTGGGCTTTTTTGGTTACTTTTTGCATTGTTTTTCCAAAGCTTTGATGCTTTCAACATGGACTACTCTCCTCTAAAAAACCCAATTTAAAACTAATTGCACCTTAGGTGTCACAAAACTGATTTGAACTGACAGATGAACTCACTTGATTTGGCAGATACTACACATTCAAGAAGTGGTCTTACAAAATCTTTTGCCACCACCAGAAATTGGTGCCATATTTTACAAGCGAGTTTTCATTGAGGAATGATTTTTTGATTATGTAAAATATTTCAAAATGAAAGGTAAAACATACTTTTAACAAATATTGTTAGATAAGAAAACTAACTAGTAACTAATATATTAGTTCATTTGTAACAAAGTTTAAAGTTGGTATTGGAAAGATGCTTAAATACAGCCACTTCTCAACCTTGTGAAAAAGGAATACGCGATACCATAGACTACAATAAATCCTTCTATTCCACATTCATTGTACCTCCCTTCATTCCACCCAACATTCCTAGTATATTTCTACAATCACCTGTCCCGACTAACATTCTCCCATTTAATACACTCAATATCAGGCTTGATTGCATGAAAATTTATTTTTGAATGAAATGAGAATGCAATGTGTATCCCACAAAACTTATTTGCTTCATCTAATTTCAACAGACAGGTGTCATCTTCAGTTACCCAAGAATTATGACTTTGCATTAAAACTATTTGTCCCAGATTTAAAGTTTTGTGGAAAGTACATAGTAATCTTTTATTCTACAGTGTCAAAGTTAACACCATTTCTACTTGCTAAGACATAATACAAGTAATTCATTATCGTACTTATAATACTTGTGAAGTGAGTGAAAATATTTGTCAAATCGTCTCAGTAGAGACTGCCCAACCTCAAGTTATAAGATTTTTCCCATATTTTCTCCTATCGGCTGCAGGTGGACGTTTTTTCTGATGATTTTCCTGCAATGGGCTTAAGATGAAACGACGAGGGAGGCTTGTCACGTTTAAGTCAAGGAGTGACCTCATTTAAAGCGTATCTGTAGAGAAAGGAATTTCAAAATAATATTTTTTTAAGACTGACAAAATTAAGGAATTGGTGGCTAATTTCACCAGCTCCAACGCGCCGCGACGGTACCTTTCTTTTCCTTATAAGACATTCTGGGAAATATGTACATTCCAGTCGCTCGCAAAATGCGATGCTAGATTAGAGCGCACAGCCTCTGTGCTTGGATGGCGAGCGCGATATTAATTAGGGTGCCACCGTCGTGTGCGAAGGAATAAACTACAAAATTGAGGTTGAATTGTTATCCACTTAACACGGGATGAAATCTGCAGTCCCTCCCCATTCCGAATCACATACCAAGCGAGGGGTAGACCAGAAGGTAATCAGGTTATTAATTGTGGAGCGTTTACAATGACGAAGAGTTGGACATCGCAAATCGAAATTTCAATGGGGGACACGAAAGAATTGGAATCTACCGCGGCCGAGCTAGTAACCTCAGTATTGCAGAGGACCGACGATATTTGTAATTTTTGGGTAGGTGGCCGAAAGCAGAGGTCATTAGCGCCGCTAGGGGTGGCTGAGAAAGGAGGAAGGGTTCAGAGAAACCCGATTTTGGCCGTAGTCCACTCTTAAAGAAAGGCGCCAAGGGGTCCGCAGTTTAAAATTCCAAACGACGGACGGTGTACTCACCAAAGTGCCTTCCACAAAGCACCTTCATCGTAGGGATCGAGATACGACAGAAAAATATCTTCCGCCACTAGGATTCAAACTTGGACTCTCTGGGTGGGAAGCCAATACATTACCCACCGCACCATCCCGATTCCCAGTGATGGTAATTACGGGACCATCATTTATACATCCCCAGGACAATAAAGAACGACAATCGAGCAAAGCTGAAGGTCGGATTTACCGCGTACCTCAACCCTTGGGTCAGTGTATATATGGATATATGAATTTACGATGTATGCAAGGGAAAGCACATTTCAACATAATTTTTCTAGGCAGAAAACATACGTACCAACATGCAACCGCCAATTTTGGAAAGTGGATCTAAGATCTAGATGATCGAAACCTCGCATTTAGAAACTTGATGCACTGAACACGTTCATGAGGAAGCCACTGTATGTTTGCACGTGAGCTTGTATTAAATTGTCACTCACCAATGATATAGAGCTGCCGATATTTTCGACCGCTTAGTCTTAGTAGCTCGACGACATACCCCTCGCCGCTTCCACGAACTCCGGGATAGCGATGAGTCCATCCGCTTCGATCGACTGGCTCATCCTGGCCCTCAAAGCGAACTGGCGAGACCAAATGCCCGTCGGCAAGTAAGGGGAGGACTTTGAGGGGAAGGCGGGGGAAGCTAGGGGGGTACAATGAGCGCGGGACTTCGCACAAGAGAGAGTGAAATCGAATTGGGACGATGGAAAAGGAGGCGGGGGGAATTGATGGCCCATTTCAATTCCGAATGTGCGCATTTCGCGCATCTTCGCAGGGCTTTGCGAACTGGAGTCCTACAGTCAACCGCTCCCTTTCTCGCCGAAAGGTTGAGTGCCGAGTGCACAGCTGCCTCCAAAGCCACCAGCCATCAATGCAATTGCGTGCCCCTACAGAAATGCGCGCGCGTCATTAAACGAGCCATCGTGTGACCATTCAGTGAATCCAGACTTTGGTCTTATTCTTAGTCCATGACTAATCAAATACAAGCCGTAACACACAAAGTGAGTAAGTGAGCCAAGTGATGATGCTAATGCCTTGCGACCCGGAGAATAATTTTCAAGTTCCAATTAAATTGGCGATAAATTGCGGTCAGGGAAATTTCATCAGGAACTCGGTAAAATAAATGTGTTGGCAACTACTATTCCTCAGTAGGTAGAATAAACCTGAATATTTCCTTTGAGTTTATTACATAAGTGCATGGCAACTTGTACATTACGGGGAGGGTTGGGTTGGATGGAGGGTCAGAGGAGAGGGGGAATGTTTTTGTTTTGCAAAAAAAGGGCATCATAATTAAAATATTGAATATTCCTTATTTTAAAAACAGCATTTTATATCTCCTTTAAAATACAATACCTTATAATTGGCAAAAACAGAGAGAGGGAACATTGCTTGCAATAATTTCTTAAGAATGTGAAACTTCAAAAATAAAATCTATACTATTTTAGCATTTCCGTTAAAACTGTGCATGGATTTTTCAATAAATAGTGGTAATATATTTTTGATTAATAGAATCTATTGTGCAAAAATTTAACTTTATGGCATAATATTAGCTTTAAGTGAAAGGTTTAACTGGTTCAAGTTTTATTGAATTGTCTCCAGCGTTGCTTCAGTGGCTGCTGCTATAAGTTTGAATGCGGCAAAATATTTTTCAAATGATCATTTCAGATCATTTACATTATTACCGGTCTTTATTGGAACAATGCTGGTCTTGGAAATCGTGACAAACATCAAAATTTGAAATACCTGATGAATGAGGCCATACCCATATTTTCAGAAACCGACACCATATTTAGCACCCGCAGACTTCAGAAAAGATTATTTGTACCTTCTTGTTGAAGTCATTTGCTCAAACCAAATATTTTTCTCTCCCAACCTTATTGATTTTTTAATAAACGAAACCAATTATTTTATTTACAACTAATGGACTGAGAAATGAAAAAACATCAATTTGCGACATGAAATATTTACAATATTTCAAGACTCATTATGCCAACAGTGCTGGGTGCATCTACTGTAAATAATGTTTGTTTCCATTCTGTTTGAATCAAATACCATACATCATTTGCCAGAATGCTTTATGCAATGAGAACACAAACACTGCCAGCATTAATTGTAATTTCACAAAATTTCTCATAGATGGCCATAAAAAATCAAGGCAACTCATATTTTAGCAGCATCTTTGTTTGTCCTGTATCGTCCTGCATAGCTACACGATCAGGCCGTAGTCTCAGGTATCTGGTACCTTGCTTTATTTCTTGACCAGTTGGATCTTCCAAATGAGTATACAAAACCTTGTCCAATAGTGTCAACGGACGGTTGAGCCTGTAAATTAATTGCCACAAGACACCCTTCTTATTATCTCATTATACATAGAGTCTAGTGATATGAAATTCATATGTACTGTATATTTTCACAGGTCAAAATTCCTCTTAAGTTGCCGAAATGATTTTCCCTGAGATAAACAATGACGATCATTGTGCAAACATGATTCTCCTTTGTGATTTTGAAGGGAACGTGTGTGTAATGACCTGGTAAGTGGTTGGTATAACTTTTATTCACGAAGAAGAGAAGTTGTTTTTAACGAGAAAACCGCTTGTGCGACACATTAGTCATTTTTACACTTCTTTTAGAGTGCTAAAATGGAATTCTAGGCGAACTATTAATTGGTACGGATGGGCCGTTCAAAAATTTTTGATGGATAAAATCTGTGCAAAAATAGGAAAGAGAAGTAAAAAATACGATTTCAGGAGACCAAACCGTTAAAGCGATACATTTTCCGTTTTTACACTACGCTGAGAGTTTTTAACTACAACTAATTGTGAAGTATGATTTAGATCGAATGTTTAAACTTTATGAGGCACCGCTTAAACTTTAGGAGAACTGTTAAAATATGTGCAAATGTAGGAAAACTCTGCTTTGGGTTTTTAGCTTCAATTCGATCTAGAGTATGGTTAAGATTGGACGCGCCGTTTAAATTGTATGGCAACGGTAGGAAAAATGGCGAAAAAGTAAGAAAACGAAAGAAAAAACACGCTTTGAGAAGATTAAACCGTCAGTGGCACATCCTTTTTACACTGCGTTGAGAGTTTTTAACTGCAAGTTGTTGTAAAAGAAAGGTCTAAATCGGATGCGCAGTTTCAACTTTATTAGAATCGTAGAAATCCGTGTAAATGTAGCAAAGCGAAAGAAAAGAAGTCAGTCAGAGAACAAATTGTTTTTGAGACTTATTTTCCATTTTCACACTTCGTTTAAGGTTTTTAACTGCAACTCGTTACAAAGTATATATCGGACCGAATAGGCCGATTAATATCTTAAGAAATGGTTCAAATGTGTGCAAAAGTAGGAAAGTGAGGTGATTTCAGGAGACTACACCGTTTGTGTGACTCTTTTGTTCTTTTTACACTACGTTGAGAGATTTAATTAAAACTCATTTTGAAGTATCATTTGCGCTGTATTTTCAATTTAAAGTTTGTTAAAAATCTGTGAAAAATTGCGAAAAAAACAAGAAATGTCCAGCGGGCTAAACTGTTTCTGTTACACATTTGTCGTTTTTGCATTGTATTTAGAATTTTTAACTTTAACTCGGGTTGAACTAAGATTTGGTTAGGATGCACCGTTTATGGTTTGCAAAACAGATAAAATCTTTGCAGGTGCAGGAAAGTGAAAGAAACAAGATGGTTTCAAACGACTAAACAGTTTGAGTGACACGTTTTTCATTATTGCACTGCGTTGAGAGTTTCCAGTCGCAACTAATTTTGATGAAAAATTTAGATTGAATGTGCTGTTTAAATTTTATGAGATCGGTAGAAATCTATGCAAAAAGAGGAAAGCGAATAACAAGATGTTTTCGAACGAGTAAACCGTTTATTTGACATATTTATCATTTTCAAATGTTTATAGACATATTTTTAACTGCAACTATTGGCGAAGTATGAATTGGACCGGGTGAGCCGTTTGAATTTTTATGGCATGGTTAAAACTATGTAAAAATATGAAAGCGAAAGAAACAAGACGATTTCAGAAGATAAACCATGGGTCATTTTTACACTGCGTTGAGAGTTATTATCCGTAAATCGTTGTGAAGTATTATTTGGATCGGATAGGACTTTTAAATTTTATCATAATGGTAGTGAACTGTGCGAAAGTTGGAAAGCGAAAGAATAAAGAAGTTTTCGGAAATCTAAACTGTTTGAGGAATACGTTTGTCACTTTTTTTACTGTGTTTATATATATAATAATTGAAACTCAAAGTGTACTATGATTTGAATCGAAAGAGCCTTAAAAATGTTTAAATCTGTGAAAAATTAGAAAACCAAAAATAAACAAAGGGTTTTCTAGAAAGCTACACCGTTTGTGTGGCACATTTTACATTTTTACACTGTTTTTAGGGTTTTTAACTTCAAATTCGTGGCGAAGTAAGATTTGGATTGGATTCATCGTTTAAAATTTATGAGAATGGTAGAACACTGCGCATTAGTAAGAAAGCGAGAGAAACAAGAAATTTTCAGAAGACTAAACCGTTTAAGTGATACATTTAAATCAAGAGTTTCTAACTGTGATTCGTGGCAAAGTATGATTTGGATCGGATGGGCCGTTGACATATATAGTAATGCTGTGTATAAAAACAGTGAATAGGTAGGAAAACGAAAAAAAATTAGAAATTTTTATAAGACTACACAATTTCAGTGACACATTCGTCCTTTTTAAACTGCGTTTAGTGTCTTTGCATACACCCCCTTGCGAAGTGTGATTTGGACCGGATGGGCCATGCAAAGTTAATGAAATGTTTAAAATCTGTGCCTGGATTCCCTTATGGATTAATTGTAATCGTAGGTTTGATCTGATAGAATTTTCTCATTTAAAATAATTAGTGCAGGAGTCAATAAAGCATGAACAACGACAATGTTTATTGAGCTACCAAATGAATTTAATCAAAACTATTATATCTTGCAATTGGCGTACGTAGACTGTAATATTTATTCCAATTTTAAGTCCAAATTATTTTATTTATATAAATTCAAGGACTTGATATGAATTGACTCTGGAGTAATTGTAAATGATATAGCCCGATAACTTATCAATGACCTTTAGTAGTAATTCAATTGTTGACTGTTTACACTCAATTTTGGGCCATAGAACATATTTTATCTTAAAGTGAATTGAAATTTTGTCTTCTCAAAACATATTTGGAGTTTCCTTCCTCAAGCTGCAATTCTGTATTCAAATTTCTCATAAATACCTCATCCCATCAAGGAGCTATGGCTGAAATCATTCATTTAGCTTTGATGGTAGAGAAATAATTTCCAATAAATTCTGATATGCTGGGATGTAAAAAAGAGGAATCATTATCTTATCCCATATTTAAACAGTGCCCAAAGAATTTCCGTTCAAATCAAACCATTACCAATTTGCCCAAAGATGATCCTATTACAATTCAGTTGATGACCTTGTCCAAAAACGTGTTGTGCATAATAACGGAGTAATATTTTCAATGCATCAATTTTCAATTTAATGGACAGCTCAGTTTAAAGATTTTGTTGCGGCATCCCCCGCAATAACTTAGAAATTGGAATAATATTTGCTGGATAGACTTTCGGATATTTAATCCCCATTTTTTCTCAATTAATTACATTTAGATTTTGAATGCATTCTTCACATTTTAACATTATTTTGTATATAATACTTACAAATATGAATAACTTATGAATATGAATACTTACAAATATGAAATACTACCATCAGATTTTGTCCGATGCGAAGTAGCATACACATGTTATGTCCGCACATATCCCATGTTTCCACATCCGTCTTACTTCCACGCGAATTGTTGTGCGATCATTCCACAAACATACTTAGCCTGATGAAGATTGTTTTGCTATCGAAAGAGAGTTTTAACTTCCACTTTTTCCCTATCCTGGATTCCCTTATGGATTAATTGCCGAATTTGATCGCGTACAGAGTAGAGGAGCTAGATTTGTAAAACGTTGTTGTGATAAACTTAAGGAGAGTATCCAAATTATTGGAGAAGCTTGTCTGGGAATCACTCACGGAGTGAAGGTGAAATTACAGATTAAATCTCTTGCATAAATTGGAAGGATGTCGATGTGGCAATGAAGTCATTATTACCTCCATCGAACTACGGCAGGAGTGATCATGTCAATAAAATTAGAGAGGTTAAGTGTAGAAGAGAACTCGTAAAAGTCCAGAGGTCACCCTATGACTTTAATGATCCAAAAATATGGCATTACTAAAAGAATATGAGCAAAGCAATACTGCCCAAAAAGAAATAGATGAAAAAACACGTTTTAGAAGCAACAAAATGTACATATATCGACTTCGAAGGAAACAAGGGGGAGTAATTTGACAACTGATGAAAAAGGCGAGGGGAAAGTAATAACTACGATATAGGGTACTAGTGGCAATATCGTCTGGGATGACCGTGGAAGTAAAGTCTTTTGGAGGAAATATTTTGTAGGGTTGGTATGCAGTTTTAAATTATGAAATTGAGTATGCAGGCATGAGTGTATACGGGATGTTAAAAATAAATGCAGGTAATTAATAGAAGTACACACATGATATAACAGTAGTAGGAACTTAAAATAATGTAAACCACAGCTTCAGATAATAAAATTAAATGGATAAACATTTCTTGGATATCCTTCCGGGAAGTAAAGCCCGGCAACGACGCGTTTCGATAGTTTTCGTTCTTACGTTGAATGTATCCTTGTGCATATGTAACCCTGCTTTCATAAATGACTTGTAAAATTGCATATCATTAAGGATACTTCAAGAATCCGTAGGTTCATTTCATGTCTGCGGTTATACGAAAAATTACTTTAACATACCTAAGAAAGTCTACTGAACGAATGTAACCGAAATATAATTGAAAATACCGTGAAGAATATGATTTGAACTCAATATCTCCTTATTCGCGCCTTAATAAGATCTGCACGAACACAAAGGTAAGAATACGTACTGGCAATTCCCGAGTGGTCAACCAGATGAGTCACATCTGAGCGGCCAAGTAGAAATCATTTGCTTTATCAGTTTTCGCACATGGCGCAAAAATATATTTAATTTGCATATATGTTTTGCAATGTACTACGCACAAAAGCAATAAAAGTATCACATTATCCTGGTAAGAAGAAAAGCAAACAATTGCTTATGGACAAAACTGTCTCGAGCTCGTGGGATTTTCCTCAAATGATATCTAAGAAGTTCATTAAATTTTGCAAGCTTACTCATTACATTGACCTTAAAGAGTGAGTAGATGAGATGTAGAGAAACTTTGATTATATTACACACAAGTTTTTCCACAGCTGTCGTCACCGAAAAATTGGATGAAAACGGTTACCGTCACGACTTAATTGAAAGAATTATTAATAAAAAAAAGCTCCACCAGAGCAAGAAATTTAATGTATTCATTCCAAGGAAATGAGGTGGAAAAATATCGTTAATGTAAAATTCCATATTACGGAAACATCTCCGAAAATCTGTTTTTTTAAACAAATTTAGGATTGCATACTGCAGCAAAAGTAACTCGCGAACTTTTTTTGAATACGACCGAGGACAAATTTGAAAAAAAAAGTTTCATTTACCAAATTAAATGATGTTCCTTTTAAGATGATATCTTTATCCAGCGCAGTCTACACAGGACAAAAGGGAAGATTATTCAAGCGAGGCGTGGAGGAACACAAGAAAAATATCTGGAACGGGAATGTCACCCAATCCCTTTCCGCCAAACCCTTTTTGGAGATGGACCATGGCAGTGACTTTTTTCCGGACAGAATTCAACTCGAGAAATAGGGACGTAAAATGGGCACACCGGAGGAATTAGAGATAAGAATAGAGTGCATCACTGGACATTTGGTCAACGAAAATGTCTTTGAGAGATCTCTTTTGGAAGTTTCTTCGTCCTTGAACAAATTGCATTCGTAACCTCCTTGTTTACCCTCGCCCTTCCTCCATAATCCTCTCCTTCCTACACATTGTCTCTTCCCCTCTCCTGGCGATGGCCCCGGCTGCTCCCGTTGTTCCCCCGCATCCCCCTCCACTTGGAGGGAAAATGTCAACAGGAGTGAAAATCGTCAACGGAAGAAAGGGATCCGTAAAAGAAGAGGACAGACGACCCAAAGCTCCTGGTCTTGAATACCAATCTGAAAGTAGCTCAAGTCCCTACCACCTTGCCTAGTTTCATAAGACCTCCGACCCCCGTCTCCGTGATCACACAAGTGAGGAGGGATCATCTTTCACCCCTCTTTTCCCTGCCCACATCATCGATACCCTCTCCTCGCAATCATTGCATCACGGGCTTCCAACACCCAGAGAACCTCCAGTGACAGGTGAGGAGGATGCATCTGATTGCGATTGTTTCCCGTCCGAAACAGTACGTCCCTGGACCAGTTTAGCATTGACCATAAAGGAAGCGTCACCGACCCCGGAAGTCGACACACATACGAGTACAAGTTTCCCTATGTCAAAAATCCCAGATACCCCATCGACCTTCAGCATTGAGGACAGCCAAGGTGTCGACGATTCTTCCTAACGCTCGTCAAGAGGCGGAACTCATCGGACTATCTCACCTGATTTTTCCCGAACACACCCCTTCGGCAGATGACCTCCAGCCCCCCCTCCGACTCTCACCCCCAGAGGCCACCTCCTGCCCCGTGACGGCCCCCATTGGTGATCTCTAGAATAAGCCCCTCGTGGAATGCTGCCGAATTACCCGCTCTTCATGGAGACCACGGCTGGCTCTTACTCTTCGGACGATGTCGGGGGGGGTGATGCGACGACATGCCGCGCCCTCGCTCGTCGACCTGCCTGACGAGGCGTCCCGGGATGCGGCGAAGCACTCGTCGCCCGGGGTCGAGCTGCGACCGGAGCGACGTTATCCACGACCAGATTTGGTCGTGGATAGGTTATACCCGGAACCCACCCGGTGCCGGACACACTTCATCCGCGGTTAGTTTTTTATTACAGAATGACTGCTGTCATCGATTATTTCTTACAACACATAATATTCCATTACTATATTCTTCATATTATCTGAGAACCTTGCCTTGGTTTTCACAGTATTAGTGGTAACATGTTTGTACAAGTAGTATGTAGCTTGTATGTGTGTACAGGGTCGCACCCAAAAGTGGTAGGACTGATTTTTTTACAAGAATTTTATTGACGATATACTTACATCGACTTAATAATCTTCAAAGTATGCTCCTTGAGCTGCTGCACACTTAGTATAACGTTGCTCCCATTCCCCTTACGCCCGCTGGAAATTTTCTTCGGGGATGCCGTTGATGACCCTCGTCGAAGACTCTTGAACGGCCTTTATCGAGTCAAAACGTCGTCCCTTGAGCTGTCTTTTCATCAGGGGGAAGAAGAAGAAGTCCGGTGGTGGCAGATCGGGAGAACAGGGCAGGTGCCAGGAGCTGTCTGACGACGAGCGCGCCATGGCAGAATTTTCGGCATCATCTTGGCGCACACCTTGCGCATGGCCAAATCCTGTGAAATAATGCGTTGGAAGTTGGATGCAGACAGACCCAACTGGTCTGCAATTTCTTCACTGGTTAAGCGTCGGTCTGTGTTCAGCAGTGTCCTCACTCTGTCCACATTCGTGTCGGTTCTTGCCGCCGACGGCCGTCCGGAGCGATGGTCGTCTTCAACGAGCTCCCTACCCTCTTTAAACAACTTGTGCCACTCAAATACTGTGGAACGGCTTAAGGCAGGGTCCCCATAAGCCTGCTTGATCAAATCGAGGGTCTCAGTTGCCGTCTTCCGGAGTTTCGCACAAAACTTCACAGAATAACGTTGCTCTAAATTCAGATTCATTTTGTTTTTCGACGAGGACAAAAAACTTGCTTCACTAAAAACGGTGTCCTCACTCAACGACAGCCCGCAGGCGACTGAGGTTGGTGTCGGTCTGTTGCTAAGAGCCCCCTCTACCTTACCCTGCCAGGCAGATCCCCCTCCACCGCTCCGTTCGCGCCAGAGAAAATCAGTCCTACCACTTTTGGGTGCGACCCTGTATGTATGTGCACGAATATGTACATACATATATATATATATATATATATATATATATATATATATATATATACACACACACGTGCACATACATACACACACATATATATATAGACACACACATTCAAATACGGAATCCCGCCGTATGGCGAACAAATATTCATTCACATGGACATAGATATAAGAAAAAGGGTAGGAACACAAAGAGGACGAATACAGGAGAGGTTGGGAAGGAGGAATCTACCAAATCACAAGCGCAAAAATATTTCCTTGACCGGGACTTGAGCCACGGATCTTTCAACGTGATGCTCCGCCCGGCAAGTGGAAAGATCCGGTGTTTAAGACAGAAAGAAAAAAAAGACAGGACTGATTTTATGACTTGTTCATTTCGACGTATACAGCTTAATGGAACTTTTCGCCCTCAAAGCACATGTCTTGGCTGACGACACACCTTTGACACCACGTAAAGTAAAAACCATGTTAGTAGATAATATACGAGAGCAGTTCCGAGATGACGACTTTTTATGGACCTAGTTGTTTAAATATGGAGCCAATTGTTTGTTGATGAAAATACGTTTACTGAATAAGAAGTTATACGAGCCAAACCGAAGAGTACAACTAACTCTAACAAAATAAAGTCACAGCTTTTTAAATAAGTTAATGATATTACACTAAAAAAAGAATAACTCCATTTACACCGTCATCAATCGATAGATCTTCGGTTCAAATCGTTTACGCCTCGGTGACCACTTGGGCTGGCCATTAACCTTTTCGTGCCCTAATCTGATGACCCCATTGAAGACGGCCTTGACCTCTTTTTCTCCGACGTAATTTCATCGAACGGCCTCGTTTTCTCGTAACCAGGGCAACGCTTCCTGTGGAGCGGGGGGGGGGGGGGGAGATAGAGGAAGACGAGGGGTGTCCAAGGAATGGAGTGATGTATTGTCAACCCTGATGAATCCTTCTCCCGAACCTATGTTAGGCTTTTATTTTTTAACAGCTGAGAATTATTTTTAAACGAATTTGGTTAGGGAAAAACTAAGTTTTGCACCACACCACGGCTGTTTTATTTCGATTTTCACGCTGCTCGCAATGAGTTTTCGTTTTCCTTAGCCTTTTGAAACCATAGTAATGACATAAACGATTTAAAGTCAAAATTCAACGTTGAAGTTGCAATGAGGGGCTGGGACAAAAATGAGAACAGCCACAATTCACTTATTTTAGAAACTGTTTCAACATGAAATACCCGAAGTAATAACCAAATTCAGCGTATAATTAATCAAAATAGATAATAGCTGAAGTAGAATTCTTTTTTGGAAGTGTTCTGGACCAAAATGGCCGATGTATTGGGAGCCTAAGAAGAAGAATTGCATTAGGAAAAGAAACTTTCAAAAGAAGGAGAGAATTGATGACAGGGACGTTGAGTAAGGATGTTTGGGAAATTCTCATCAAAACTTTGATATTTAGCGTGGTTATGTGAAAAATATGGTCATTGATACAGGATGATAGGCATAAACAAGGTGTGATCAAAAAGGACAGGACTGACTTTATAATTTGCTTATTTCGATGGATACAGCTTAATCTAACTTATCGCTCTTCAAGCACATACCTTGGCTGACGACATACCTTTACCAATGTTTCTTCCAGTTCTCGAACCCTGCCTGGTAAGCCGCCTCGGGGATCCTCTTTAGGTCCGCTGTACAATTAGTTTTCATGTCCGCAAGAGAGTGGAATCGGCGCCCTTTCAAGGTTGATTTTACCTTTGGAAACAAAAAAGTCTGATGGAGCCACGTCTGGAGAGTAGGTTGGCTGAGGGATCACGGAAGTTCCGGTTCTGGCGAAAAACTGTCACGATCAGCGCCGTGTGAGCCAGCGTGTTATCGTGGTGGAAACGCCATGCATTGTTTCTCCACATGTCCGGCCCCTTTCGGCTCACTGCGACCCTCATCCTCTTCATAGCCTTAAAGTAGAAACCTATGTTGACGGTTTGACCTTGAGGGACGTATTCCTAATGAGTCAGCCCTTGCCAATCGAAGATGCACACCAGCATGGCCTTCACATTGGACCGGGACATGCGAGCTTTCTTTGGTCGCGGAAAATGAGGACCTTTCCACTGAGAAGACTGGGCCTTTGTCTCAACATCATAACCGTAAACAGAGGTTTCTTCCCCTGTTGCGATGGTTTTAAGACACACTGGGTCGGCATTGGCTCGATCCAAGAGTTCCTGACAAATATCCACACGTTTTTGTCTCTGTTCATCAGTCAGCACCCGCGGGACGAATTTTGATACGACGCGCGTCATGCCCAATATGGCCGTCGAAATTGTCTGACAGGGTCCAAAACTAATGTTCACTTCCTCGGCTATCTCCATAACAGTTAAACGGCGATTTTCCCGTACCAAATCGCTCACCAATTTGACATGGTTGGGGTCTGCCGAAGTGGAAGACCGCCCCGTTCGCGAATCAAAATGTCTAGGTTCTGCCCGATTTAACACGACTGTACCACTAAAAACACTGGCTTCGACTCGTAGCTTCATTAGCAAAGGCTTGCTGAATCATTCCAAATGTCTCCGTAGCACTTTTGCCAAGTTTGAAACAAAACTTCACGCACACACGCGGTTCCTCTAGCTCCTTCATTGCTGCTGTTTCACGCGGCGCGAACAGGTTAAGACAAGTACCGCTGCTGCTGCGTAACGACTCGACGTAAACAAACGCAGCAATTCTCGTTTTGGTCGTCAGCTGTGTCGCTAGATGGCACACTTGATCCGTTGAACGGATTGCTCAGAATAAAATCAGTCCAGTCTTTTTTGATGTGTATTTGTGTATGGAAATATATATATCAATATATATATATATATATATATATATATATGTATGTATGTATAACACTTAGCACCAGTGGACACAGACAAAAACACAGAAACACACACAAAAAGAGACTCACTAACTTTCGAATTTTCGGTGGTTGTAGCCAGCTTCATCAAGGAAGAGAGAGATAGAACTGAAGGGAATACGAGGGCTGGAGCGATGGATGGAAGGGGAAGGTGGGGAGAGAATTCGGAAGGGAAGGGTTTCGAGGGGCAAAGTTAGAAGGGTGGGGAAAATGTAGAAGGTGATGAGGGTGGAGGGGGGATGAAAATGTTTGGAGCAGGGTAATTAATGCCTAATATTGATTCCTGGCCAATTCCAGGACTCCGAGAGTCAGATGAAAAATTGCTCTAATGTTTTGAGTTTCAGTAGAGGATCAGAGGGTGGGAGGGATGCTAAGATGGATACACTATAGCATTTATCAAAGGGAGTGTTGTGTTCGGAGGCGTGTTTGGGGATAGGGAGCATATCAATTAGGGAAGAATTCTTGCATGAGGCCCAGTGGTTGTTAATTCTATACTAAGGGGTGTGGTACACTGTCCAATATAATAGGCAGGGCAAAGTTGGCACTTCAGCAGGTAAACTACATTGCTAGATGTGCAAGTAGAGAAGGGAACTGATGGGAGAGAGTTAAAAAGCGGGTGGGAGATGGATGGGACCTTGGTTTTGAAAATAGGGCATGTTCTGCATCTAGGTTTATTGCATGGCATGGGAGTGGTTTTGGGATGGGGTGGAGATTTAAGGAGAGGATTGGTTGATTTGAGAAGATCGGACAGGTAGGCGGGGGGGAGGAACATTTGGGAAAAAGGTTGGCGATGGCATTATGATTTTTGAGGATAGGGTAGAAGTCTTTTAGGATTAATCGCAGTGATTCTAAGCCCGGAAAGTATGTGGTGCAAATTGAAAGAGGGTGGGGTTCCGCAGCGGAGGAAGGTTTTGGAGTGTAGGCATGTTTTTGGATCCTAGTGTTCAGGAGGGATTTGGGATAACATCCTTTGAGGAGGGAACAGTGTAGGTTTGAAAGGAAATTATCAAGGGAGTCAGGGTCATTGCAAATTCTGTGTCGTCATATGGACAGAGAATAAGGAATGGAGTGTTTATCACACCAAATGTATGTATAATATTGTATATATGAGACTTGTAAAAAGGAAAAACATGATGAGGGTAAAGAGAGAAACATTGCACTTCTATTTCAAGATTTAATATTTTACAACCATGGCTTCGATGCGGCTCATCATCATTGGGTGACATACATTTGAGCCACAAACCTCACAATACATACCCTCCCCCTCCCCTAACCAACTAATAGGTTGCTGCTACTGCACGCAACTTACCGCCTCCCCTTACTTACCTTCATTCCCTCTTGGAGCCAGGCGATACAAGTTGAAAAATTTTTTATGTCTGTCTCCTGATGATGATGTGCAGCACTGAAACCATGGTTGTGAATTATTAAATAAGTATTAAATCTTTATGTGGAAGTTCAGTTTCTTTCTTCACCCTCACCATGAGGGAATTCCAAAAAGCTACACCTGAAACTGTTATGAAAAACATGATGCACATATAATATGTGAACTGACGTTAGGCATGATGCAAACAAACTCCGTAACATTCTGGACCGAATAAAATTATTTATATCATAGCTAAAGTAGTTCGAGCATCAGAGGATCAGTGGCCCGGCAAGTTGAAAGATCTGTGGTTAAAGTCCCAGTCAAGGAAATATTTTTGCACTTGTGATCTGCTTGATTCTGCCTTCCCCGCCTCTTCTCTGTTCATCTTTTACATGCATTTCTATCCCTTTCCCTTATATCTTTATCCATGTGAATGAACATTCATAAATAATTTAAATGGAGGAGTGAGATGGTGTTAGCCAACTAAAATATAGAGAAACAAACAAAGAAAGACACACACATTCCAAATTGTTGGTAGCTAGAAGTTAGCTAGCTAGTAACGTTCCTCTTGTGAGAGAAGGGACACAGCTGTGATATCAAAATATCATTGTATATATGCACATACAAACACACACACAATGAAACATCTCACATCTGAAAACCTCTTCTCCTTCAGACATGAATCAATAGCTATTTAGCAATTTCCATACATATTGGTAATTTTCAATTTTTAATACTTACCTTATATCTGCTTCAAGACCTCCCATATTCCTAAAAATGTTATTTTCCTGGATTAAAAACAGAGTACAACTTAATAATGGAATAAAGATCACACATTTCCAAATCAAATACACACGTAAAAATCATATAAAAATTATGAATTAGTCTTTTACAATTTTTTTTTACCTTGAAAAAGGCTATGAAACTATGTTGACGCAAAAGAATCCTTTGCATGAGTAAAAAGCAGAAGTCATAGAGAATAAAATCCGGACCCTTAAGAACAAAAAAAAAGAAAGCAGAGATCAAATCTGAACCTTCAATCCTTCTTTCAAGTGTAAACAGCAGTCCAAATAATGAATGGAAATGGGGAAATTTTTTAAAAACATTGTGTAAATGAAATAGTGACCTGAGGAAGACAATTATTTTAAAGCAAGAGGGTTGTTATTTTAAATTTAAAAATTTTTAACTGCATTTTTTTATTTTCATTCTTTCATAATATCATTGAATTTCTTCAGGACCACCAAGTTTTGTGTAGGAGAGTGCTGCTCTTGATGATGATGTCACAAGGACTTGTTTGATGATGAAATCTAGATTGAAACTTCATCAGAAAGTAAATAACATGCAATCTTTACTCTCAACGACTGACATGATTTTCCTCTGGGAAGTATATTCACCAGAGAGACATCATGGGGATTGATAAGAGACAAAAGAGTTCTGGTTCTCTAAAACTCATCCTCATCTTTAATTTATTATGAACTTTTGGGTCCTTCACATCAGAACCAAGACCCAATTCAATTAATAATTATCGTCTCTTTTTTCCAATGCAAGCAATAATAATCTAAACACATTTTTAAGGTTCATACTTTTCTTATTGGATTTCAACAGCATAAGATCAAGTCTTTATTCAAGAATTAGCAAAGTGGTGTTGCCTTCAGATCATCTGCTCTTACTATATTTATCAACATTGCTTAATCAATATGACCCATCACGGTGAAATATGAAAAACAAATATGTACTATGTTTCCAACATCCATAAGTACAAGCTTCCACAATGTTCATAAAACACGTTTGGCATACCATTCAACAGCTCTCAAACTCTAAGACAAACATTTCTTTCTCTCTCTCTCATGGCAATAATAGGAACAAATCAATCACAAAGTGTGACAACTCTGCAAGTATATACATGCTCACTCGACCAATTAATTTAGCCATTTCAAAAATGACTTATATAGAGTAACTTTAAAAACAACAATTAATATTACATTGTCTTTTTATGCATCAATGTTTTTATAAAGTATCAAAAATACATTTTACCTGGGATGTGAAATAGTGGTCCATTTTCTCCAAATAATTTTTCAAATAAAATTAATAAATAAAAATTTTTATAAAAGTGGTTTTTTCATGCAATATCATGATTAACAGTGATTGCTTGAGTGCACAAGCAGTATGACAAAAGAATATATCACAAAGTATTGTATATGACGCACATACATTACTACCGATAGCACTTGGAAAGCAATTTCCTCCTCCAGAGGGCACAAAAATCTTTACAATTGAAATAATACAAACTTAACTTGAAGTCGCAACATCACAAAATGAGAGTTAACACAGGAATGAATTGCACTTGCATTTGGTAACACTCCCCTCAACCGGCTTCCAGCAGCTACTTTTAAATTTGTTGCCAACTACAAGAAACTGTGTTACCTGTGAGACCAGATGTCTTCCAAAAAGTCTTCACCTAATTCCACAATTGGCAGCACTTTCAGAGTCTTCAGTGTCTCCAAATAAAAAGTTAATTCTGTTGTAACAACCCTGAAATAAAACATGTGCCAATTAACAAAACTAACCTTTGAAGGGTAACATTAGTTAAACGTACTTACACTATGACCAGTTTGGTTAAGCCTACATAGATGAAGTCACTTTGTGAGTTCATTAAATCAACAAATGTAATTACTCACATTAAGCATGATTTAATGTCACCTAAATGATAAATGGGCAACTAAAAAAGACTGCAAACCCTAATAAGCAAGGGTCATAGGTCAGAGACACTTCAAGGTTGAACACTTTCTCTAGGGCTCCAGCCACCGCCTAAGTATTGAGTTTGATTGAAGTATTGAGATGCTTGATTTCTCAGTGACCCATAAAGAAGCATGTCTAACACTATTCATGATTCCATCCCAATTGTAAGTGCATTTGCAGTGATTTAAGTTTACAATGTAAAAATTGTGCAGGGAACATTTATTGAATGAAGGGTTTACTCAAGGGTGATATTATCTTCATTAAATGAAGAACAAAGTGTATATTTCCCTGTTCTTTATTTGCACAAAACTAGTTTCAAAGCTTAGGTGTCATCATCAGGTACAAATTAATCAAGTTTTACAAAGAATATTAACTGCTGGTTTCGATACGTAGACGATATCTTTGCTATATGGACAAGCATTGATAGACAGAAAATTTTATGAACTTAAATTCCCAATGCGAAAGTATCAGTTTCACTTGTGAGAAAGAACAAAATAATCAACTAAATTTTCTAGATACCACAGTGTCGAGATAGGGGTGGGGCTTTGAATTTGCAATTTTCCAGAAAAGTAACCACTGACCACAGATCATCCCCTTCAACTCCCGCCATTACATATCTCACAAGCTTTCTACTTTTCATTTCCTACTAAACAGACCGTTGGCCATCATTCCTCTATAAAAAAATAATTTTGTTCAAGAACTCAAAACGATTAAAGATTTAGCAATGAAAAATGGCTACAAAGAAAATTTAATTGAAAAAATACTACAAAGAAAACGTTTCTTTAAAGCATAAAATCTTTTGTTCAAACCACTTAATGTGGAGGAAATAGGTTACAAATGGTGTAAACTCCCTTATTATGGATTGATTTCACAAAAGATCGCCAACCTCTTTCCTACGGAAAAATTTCAAAATCAAAATAAAAGTGGTGTGTATAAGTTAACTTGTAAGGACTGTAGTGCTATATACATAGGCAAAACGGGGAGATCATTAAAAACACAGGCGGAGGAACACAAACGCTGTTTCAGAAACCATGGCCTCAAGCAATCTCACTTCGCCAAGCATCTATGGGAAGAAAATCATGGGAGTGATTTCAACCTGGAACTCATACACCAGATGGGAAAAGGAATAAGGATGGACAAGTGGGAAGAGCTGGAAATCAGGAAGAATTTAAAAACAGGTCATTTGGTTAATGATTTATTGTTTGAATACCTCTCCCCAACCCTGGAAGTACCCCTTTCCTTCACAGAAAGACCCAACAAACCCTCCCCCCACTGTGAACTTACCAATCACCTTTCCTGACGCTTAACACCCCTCTACCCCCTCCCCATCAATGCCAATTGCAAATTAACTTTTTTCCCCTCCTTCTCCCCCCTCTCTCACCCACCCCTCTTCTGCCCCATGAATGGTATATAAATGGACTGCAACTTGATTAATTTGTACCTGATGATGATGCCTAAGTGTTGAAACTAGTTGTACGTAAATAAAGAACAGTGGAAAAATACATCGTGTTCTTCATTTAATGAACATGAACTTCCACAAAGTTGAGCGAGGTACAATTGAATATGTGGTATCATCTATTTAATGGGGATGAGAAAATATGCCCTGTGACGATGATGACCCTCTTATCTAATAACAGTGATAAGTTGGAACCTTGGAATTTCTATTTAATCTCAAAGCCAAGCCAAGGGAGTCTCTGGCTGGTAAATGGATGGAAAATAATGACGAAGCAAAAGAAATAGTTCTGAGACAAATTAACTGATATCTGACATCTATGGGGAGAACATTGTCAAGATCAAGCCATATCAGAACAAATGACAAGAATTCTATGGAGGCTATATAGAAAAAAACCCATTTATATTGTTATTATTACTATTATTATTGCTTTAGCACTGTTTAAGATTTTGGATAGACATAGCCTATACAATGGTGCAATGATAAATTTCTTTACTTCCTGACAGATATATATATATACCACAAAATATACCCTTCTCCAATTCCCCATACTTTCTTCCTCCCTTCATTCCGTCCAACATCCCCATTTCATTCCTGCCCCTTCCTCATTTTCCTAACATTCTTCCCTCTATACAGTCTTCAACATCCCACTGCCATTTCAATATGCTTTGAATTTCTCCCAATTTCCTCTCCCAGCACTTCCTTATTTGTTTTCCTTTCTGTCCATTTCACTTTTTCCATCCTTTTCCATCACTTTTTAAAAACCTCTAAATCTATGCCTATTGTCTTCATTAAATGACAATGTTCCCCCACTAAATAAAACCACACTCCATATAAAAGTTTTAGAGCCTTTTCTTAACATCCCTTTCATCGATTTCCTCCTGCTTGTAAAAGCTTTTTTGTCTAAAACAATTCCATCTTATCTTATTATATCAATAAAAAAATATAAAAAAACACTACAGAGACGAGATAATGGCACTGGACCACAGCTGCATGAATGTTAATATTAATGGCGATTACATGAGTCAAAAAATAAAACTTTTTTGAAAACATACATAGTCATTCGCATCATCAGGCTGAAAAATTTTCAGATCACCCTCATACAATGTAACTCATTGTTTTTACACAACAGAAAAAAAATTATGGTAAGATTAATTTGAAACCACTCTTTAGCTAAAGGACGAAATGAAGTAGAGTACTTGAAAATGGATATTAAAATAAATCAGTAGCTTTAGACACAAATTTCAAACCATAATTTAAATTACCAGCCTACTAACATGAACCCCATATTTTAGCCATATTTTGAGGAAGAAGTGACTTACATGTCCAAAAATATGCCTTAATTATTTTGAGTTCCAATAATACACATCACTTTTTTAAAGTTTAATAAAAAAATGAATAAATCTAAATCATAAAAAGTACAAAAATATGCCCGAGGTTAGTTCATTTAAGAAACTGAAAATCTAAAACCCTCATCCTTATTGATTACATAAATACAAAATTTTGAAGCACCACACCATTTTCGAAAGTGCATATTATTTGCTTTATGAGATCATCTTAAGATTTCATTAACATACTGAAAGTAGTGAGCAGGAATGCTCTGCACAAAAACACATCAAGATTAATTTGGAGTTGATTTCTCTCATGAACATTCCTTGGAATAGAAATTTCAAAGAAGGGGATGGGCAGTGCAGTTTTGGAACCTGAGAGGGCAACTAAAGAGATTCCTGGTGCAAATGAACCAAATACTTGCAGGAGGAGATGATCACCAATTCATAGGGGCAACTTTTCAAGGTTGTCACATCTTTTGAGAACCCAATAAATATTTCAAACCAAAATTGATGGAATTTTGCAAGACTACTGTCTGAGATGCAGAGAAAAAAAGAGGATTTAAACAGGAGGAAGGCAATGAAGACTTAACATTTGACGCCCCTCAAATACTCCCTCAATGCATTCATATTGCACTAGTAAAGAAACTAAATAGAACTTACCCATGCTGTGGACTCCCATCGTTAACTATATTCAGCTTCAACAACTTTTCCTTAAATTTTGACTTGAATGCACTGTTAATGCTGCGATACAACCCCTGAACTTGCTGGGAAGGCATGACGTCAGAAATCGCTTCATGCAATTTGGTGAGGTCCCTCGAGACAGCTCGGAATGAAGCAGAAGGCACGGGAGGTCGGGCATCCCACTGCGACAGCTGGGCACCTAGGAGTTTCAACATGATACTCTGGAGTTTGGCCTCAATGCTGGCCACGTGGGAGCGAATGTCTACTTCTAACATGTCCATGGTGGCATTTATTGACTGTATATGGCGCTGCATCGACTGCTGACTGGGTGATGCTCCAGATGCAGGCGTGAGTGATGAAGATGATGATGAACTGATGGTGGCGGCGACGGATCCATTCTTGAGGACAGTGAGACTTGAGTGGGCACTGGCCACACTGCCGTTTGATATCTGACTGGACGGCTGGGGTGTGGATGATGGGGTGGCTGATGGCAAGGGCGATGAGGTGAGGGATTTGGACAGACTGCAGCCAATGGTCTCCTGAGCACTGAGGGCTGCCTGATTCCTCAGGATTGAGACGAAATGCTTTTTCACCAATGGGATGGCCCAGAGCAGCAGCTGCAATGCACGTGAGGCCAAGGCCAAGTTGGTGCTGGTGATGGTCTTCAGTCCAGCCTGCTGCTGCGCTCCCCCTCCTAGGACTAGTTTGTACGACCTCGAGTTGAAGACTTTGAGGAGGTCAGCTGCATGACGAGCCAGGTTTGGTGCCATGGATGGAATGGCATCTGCACATGAGCAATACTCACAGATCATCTTCATCAAAAGCAGGACAGTGCTAGTGAAGCGAAAAAGATAATTAACAGATTTAGTCTTACTTAGCATTCTAAATGATCATCATTAAAAATGTCTGAGTGTTACTGGTACCTACATACACATATACACAAATATATTTATACAGGTACGTACTCAATAGGTACAAAAGATCAGATAGAATAATGGACATGTTGGGGATTCTGAAATGGGAGACTTTGCAAAATACTATTAAGAGGAGTGGGTTAGGTGCAATTTATGAAATGGTTAAAGATGACAAAGCTTTTGGGGAGATTTAAGGAAGGAAATAGAAAAACCAAGTTTTTAAGGAGAAAAATGACCACAGTTTTCAAATAAAAATAAGAACACAAAAAAATAGAAGAAAGTTTTCATTTTTATAAAGAAGTATTGTAGAATAGAACCAGCTACCTGGAGAGTTGTTTTAAGCCATTTCCATCAAACATTAGGGGTTTAAGGCAGCCATTGGGCAAAGGACCAAGAGATGAACTTTGCAATGTCTGTGTGTGATATTGGTGTGTAAGTGATGTGGATGGAATGAGAAGTTGGACCGTAGCAATGGGTGATTTTTGATGTTGAGAAATTTTGGTCGGGATGTGATAATAGTAATAGTAGATTTAAGGGAGGCAACTGACAGCTGAATTCATTTTCACCACTAGGAGTGAAGAGGAAAAGTGGAGAGAAAACCTGACGTCGGCATTAGCCTACTCAAAATGAAAGGTACCAAGGGGTCCGCAGTTTAACATCCTATCCTATTGGATGCTAAACTGTGGATGCTCTACAAAAAGCACCTCAAGTAGGGATTGGGATACCACTGAAAAAGATCGGATGCCTCCCAGGATCTGAACCCAGGGCTTCTGGGCGGGAAGCCAGCACATTATTCACTGAACTATCAAATCCCCTTGGGATGTGATGCTGGGCCATGCGTGGTATTACTTTGCATTTTTCTTGATTACCCGAGTAGATGTTGATTAGTTGATTAATTTAATGATTGTTTAAATTAATGATATTTTTTATGAACAATTTTGCTACTTTTCTGCGTTTTCTGGGAGAAAAAATCTATTAAAATATGAACTTCAAAAGGTAAATAAAATAAAATATGAACTGAAATAGTTTTATCTATTATGATCCTTCTTATTGGGGCAAATGACAATGGTATAAAATATAGTATATGCACAAAGGTTGCAAAGCAATTACAGCTGATCGTCTATTCCTTTATCAAAATCAAGATTTCAGATGGGCGGATGATAAGTTTACATTGTGCACAACTTGCTCTGACAATATAATGGAAAATCAGGTTTCCATTAGATGTGATTGGGGTTGTGACTATTTTTCCTAATTCCTGCCTGGGATTAAAAAAAACCCATAGTAAATGTGGTAAATTCTAGCTCAAACCTATACTTTCATTGCAAGTCTTTTACATTAGCATGCCATGTCAGCTTATAAAACATTCAAAAAGGGACAGGAAGTAGTCCTAAATTGCATGAATGAATTGCAGTCAATGTTAGCAAACTGTGCGGAGATGATAGAGGCTCAGAATGTGATAATTCAAGCCTTAATATCAAAGCACGGTAAGGTAAATACACCAAAAGACTCTGTGTGCAAAAGAAATAACCAGGATGTGGTTGGTAGACCAAAAAATCCCAGTATGGACTGTGAGAACAGAGCAGGGAAAGCAGAGAAAAGGAATAGATTGAAGATCATCCAGGTGAATAATAAATTGCTCAAAACCCTCTTGAGAAACCCAAAGTTAGTTTGAATACCACTCAATCAGTGCAAAACACAGCTGATGCAGTAAGTAGTAGGACTGCGGTGCAGATAAACCATCAGCTGAAATGACTAGCCCCACTGAAAGTGATAACTTCAAAATAGTTCAAAGCAGGAGGAGAAGAAGAAGTCCTCTGATTGTTGGAGCAGCAAGCGATGACTCGTCGGTCAGAGGCATCTCATGGAAAATACATGTGCTTTCGTGGAAGTTTTACATTGACACTACAGCCAAAGATTTAAAAAATATGTTGAGTAAAAGTTGAACAACTATGAATTATAAAATAAATTTAACAGTCCATAGGTGTAACAGTTAAAAGAGACAAAAGGACTGTAGGCTTCTTAAAGATTAGCATTGATAAGGACTTCAAGGACATCATTTTAGACCCTTCCTTTTTGCCGAAAAACATGTTGTTGAATAATTATCTTTTTTTTCTGAAGGCTTGCCCAGAACAAATACAGGTAACGAAAGCCAATTCAATTAAGATATACTCCATGAATATTCAGAAATAAAGTAAACAAACTTTAAGTACATCTGTTAATGTACCAGCTTTTCTAAGTTCTATTGAAATTAGTGATTTTTACTGGGTATCCAGTTTTTCATGAACTAAGCATAAACATTGGTGGTGTCACAAGTTTCGTTAACGAAAATGTAGCTTTGGATGTACGTGAGATGAAAGTATTCTATACTGATGAATTATGCTTTGAATGTGTGGCATAAAACCGGATATGCGATAATTGTGAATTTACATTATTTGGGGTTTATCACTCCCCCTCTAGTGATATCATATAATTTTCAGAAAAGCTGGATCAAGTATTGAAATTATTGCATCTTCCAGAGAGAACTATTATTCTAACTGATGACTTTAATTGTGATTTTCTTTTAAACTCTATCCAAAAATCAGAGCATAGTTGTGCGATGTTTTTACCTCTTATACCATGAAAATGCTAATTTTAGAGCCTACTAGTGTGATAAGTACATCCAAAACACAAACTGACAATGTAATTACAAATTAAGATCTCTTAAAATAGGTTTCATGTGTGTCTGATCCAGGACTGTCAGACCATTATATTCTTATTAGCAAGGGAGTTCCGCAGGACTCAATATTGGGACCTATCTTCTTTTTGTTATTCATTGATGACCTACCATTAATAAATAAAAATAATCAAAGCATTAATTCTGTAATATTTGCTGGTGATTCAAACTTAATAATTTCTGACAATAGTAGTCAACGACTTCTGGTTAAAACACAAAAGGTCTTAGAGAAGTGTCTGGAATTGGTGTTGCGACAACACACTTCAATTGAATTGCAAAAAGACACAGGCCCATGCATTTAATCGGGTAATATTGCAAGAGGATATTAATTTAAACCTAGACAATGAAAAAATAATGTTTTAAAACCAACACACTAAGCTACTAGGCTTAAATGTTCAACAAACTGGTGGGCGCAAAATTCATTCTAATAATCTGTGTTCTAAACTTCACACTGTGCTGTACACTATTTGGTTCCTGCATATCACAGTATCTCTAGAGAAATTAAAACTCTTGAATTATTTTCATTTTTTCACCATGACATCATATGGAAGAGTATTCTGGGGATCATCTGTGTGCATGTTGCACGAAGTTTTCTCAATGAAAAAAATTCATTAGAGGTGTTCTAGGTGCTGCTTATAGGACACCATGTAGGCCCTTATTCAAGAAATTATATGTTTTTACCATTCAATCTACGTACATATTTGCCATGTCTCTCTTCATCAAAAAAAATATCCATCTCTTTCACGCAAATAGTGATATTCACCCTTATTCAACTAGAAATCATCCCAACATACACACAAGTCACTATAAATCAGCAATTTCATTTTATACCCTAAGGCAATGGGTGTCAGAATTTATTAAAAATTACCACACACTAAGAAAATGAGGGATAAATAATGCAATTTCAAATTGAAACTCAGGAAACTCCTTCCAATAAAATGTTATTATTGATTGCATGAATTTTTAAATTACAAACGGTTATAATGCATTGTTTTTATTACACACTTTAATGTATATACTTTTTTTAAGCATGTTCATAGTGTCAAAATGTATCTGCATTTTGTACTTTTCTTTGCATTTGACTCCTACACCTCCATGATATGTACGGTCAGAGGAAAATAAAATATTACTATTATTCTTATTTGTAAACCAGCAATGGTAATAAAACTGAAAAAGAATGATTGCTAAAATGCTAAAACTAGTTACTAGCATCATGACTTCATTGATACCAAGTCTTTCTGGGGAACCCCACATGGCACATGGAAATGAACTGGCTTTCTTATTACCCTATTAATATATGAATTCCACAAGTCATGGAGCTTAGCCCAAACTGAGTTCAACCCTCACAGCTACCAAATCAATCTTTTGGCTGATTATGGTAGTTTCTTCCCACTAGGCACATATCAGTAGATATAAAAAAAAATTCTGTAGCTCTACAGATTTCAATACAAAAATTTAATTATCTATTGTTATCATTCAACATCTATCACATTAAAAGTTATATATATCTATCAATATTGCCAAATTGCAAAAATCTTCATAAGCATTCCTTGAATCCAATTAATACCATGCCAAGATATCTTAACACAACATAACTTTGAAACTAAATACAAATAAAAATTCCTAGACCATTTTTGAAATTTTAGCGGCAAAAACTCACAGGGAAAGTTGCATCGTAATAATTTGTTTGCTATTGTATACAATTTATCAATGAAGATTCATTTTTAATTCATTTGCTTGATTTGCTGGGGTGTAATCCTAATTTAACACAACTCTAGATATGGGCATGTTGATCCAAAACACTAGACCCCTGTACACACTGACCAACAGTTGAGCTCAAACAATAAGTACAATGTAAACAAAATTCACAAGCATATCCTCCAGTAGCACAGGGGATGGTTAAAGTCATCCCCTCCCTTCACAGAGCTGAATGGACAGCCCTGCACAAGGATGTAATTTCAATTGCAATAAAATTTAAGATGAACTGACAAAGTTTAAGCTAAAAATATATCAACATTTCAATGTTCCTATGCAATGGAACAACAACAGGCAATTTATGCACTTACCCTACAACAGAAAACTTTTCACTACTAATTTGTAAGATATTGGCTGGCTTTTGGTCTCCAATGCTGGCATCCAACTCACGTTTGTGCAATGTAAACTTCCCTGAAAAAGAAACAACACCATATGATAGAAGATTTAATGGAGTTCATGCATTTCAATGTGGTGGGGTGAATGTTGAAATCTGAATTAACTACAGAGAAAGAGGTCATTCTCAATGCCACATGCTTCCCTCACTCTGACTCTCCATTTCATATTCATATATAAGACAACAAATAATTTTACTCTTATTAACATTTATTGATATTTTCTTCATTAAAAGTTTGAGACAACCATTATGGTTTTGTCCTAAATGGAATCACAATTTGCTATTAATCTTTTCAATATCTTTGGAAGTGATGTTATGCATATGTTTGGAACCAATTGGGCAGCTGACTCAGGAGGGAGGTCACATCTCGGAGACACGGCAGAGCAAACCCAATACATGCACTCTGCAGGTTTATAGGTCATGGGTTTCACTGGATGATATCCCTTGGGTTATCCTCCTCATTTTTAAAAGGCAAGCTTACCAGTTGAGACAATATGATCTGCTAGGTCTTGGAACTCAGCTGGGACGTCTGCTTGTTTCCATCGCTCACTATCCAAGATGAGATACAGTTTTGTGTTCCTGTCATTATGAAAGCGTTGAACAAATTTGGTTGCCTGAAAACAGCAGTAACAATATACATACACATGTTAGTTTTTGTCATGAACATAAAATATATTCCCTTCCCACTTGAGGTATTTTAAAAGTGGTGATGAAAGTAAGGTATCACAAAATTATAGTTTTACTTCTAATTTAACCTCAAATCACATCAGCAATTTTGATTCAAACTTAAAGAAATATGGGAAACAAATCAAGAAGTCGTACATGGTAATCCCTCTTTGGTAAAACTGTAAACAGCAGTTAAGTTTACATACATGCACTTATATATGAGGGCTGTTCAGAAAGTAACCTCTGTTATGCTATAAAAAATACACTGGAATAGATAAAGAAAATTTATTATTTTTATCTCAAAACTAAATATCTCTACTATTTTTATACAAACTCACCTAACAGATTTAAACATTTGTCATATCTCTGAACTAGTTTACGAAATCCTTCAGCATAAAATTCTGCCGCCTGAGAGGACAGCCAACCGATGATGGCATCTTGAAGTTACTCCATTGAGACAACCACAAAACTTGAAGTAGCCTAACTTTTTAGTCGTGATTCCATGCATCAGAGTCGTAGAAATCAAACTTTCTAAAGATTTCAGACATCATAAAATGCCAGTTTTCACCAACTTTTTCATCAATTTTCAGATGCAGTTCATTGTTCACCATAGATGGGTGGCCACTGCTGTCATCACCATGAGCATTTGTCCATTCATTCTAAAATGAACGACAATACTGATGCACACAACTTTGTCACTCATCACATTTGATCCGTACAGAGCACAAATTTCCCGATGAATGCCAGCAGCTTTGAAGTTTTTTTATCAGTAGAAACCTTCTCATTGAACAAACTTCACATTTGGTGGGAATTTCATTTGTATTGTTCATTTTGACTCGCTATTGTAAACAAACAACAAGTGACACGACCTTCCAACCACAGCAGCTCGAAGTGCACTGACCTAGAGTGTGCGTCAATACAGTGATATTCACCTCCTTTCTCTAATTCTCACACTACATGAAAACTGAGGTTACTTTCTGACAGCCTCTTATAAAATACAATATATTATTTTTATAAGGAGGGCGATAAACCTCATTGCACTTTAAAAGAATTGGGCAAATGCATGATGTATCGGAGTTACCATAATTGACTTCCTCCGTAATTACTTCATTCCGTAAGTTACAAAATACCAAATCAATTTTCTGAGAATTCCTCAGGAAGAAAAAAAATACATACTATTACATACTAGAGGCAAGGAAAATTCCATATAATTATTTTATATCATTATTTTCATTGAAATTATCCATCATGAATAAGTAAAATAAACAATCTCACAGTGAAACTCATTTCTTGATAGCTGATTAACTCAGTTCATCACTGTTCATCTGTGTAATCAGGGTAGCTTCACTAAAATCTAGTGCAATTAAAGCATCACAATCCAAATTGACTTGCTACATAAAACAATATCAGCTGTAATATTCTTGAAAATTTTACCAACACCAGCTACTTATACATGCATATATTTCATTACTGGATGGCACTAATAAAATATGCCAAAGAACAGCAGTGGCTGTGTATTGCATAACTGAATAATACAAATGAAACTAATGCTGTTCATCTTAAGTTACACTCATTTAATCACATAAAAACTTGATCTAACATTTATCTTAATACATGACAATAGATAAAATAAATGTGATAACACTATGGAATTTCGATTACAATTATTTTACTCATCATTTTTAATAACCTGTGAACTTTCCCCTCACAGAACTTTGATAAGTTTGCAATTGCCAATATTTTGCAATTGACCACAGGTCACAAATCACCAAGTACCTTGAGAATAATGGAAAATGGAATGGTACCAACCTGGAGCCTAAATGCAGCCTGCAGTGGGGAACTAGTTCTTCCACATATTTTCTCACACTCTACAACAAATGCATCCACAACGTTTGCCAGCTGGCAAATCTGCGTAGAAGTGGCCCTGTCCATCCAGCCATCCTTGGCCTGAGCAGACACAAGGTGACCACAACGTTCGTGGGCGTAGTCACTGACAGAGCACAGCAGCTCCCTCAGCCTCGACATCACCTTGGCATGCTCATCATTGGTCAGAAAGACTTCAGTTGACTCTGCCCTGATTGACAGAGGTATCCAGAGAGTCAGGGAATTAGTACAAGCAAATGAAACCCAACCAGGGCACTGGGTCACTTTTTGAAGCTTTTATGGAGGTTTTAACAAAACATGGGAGCAATAATTCTTTGAACAGATAGCTTTGAATTGAAATCATTCACGATGTACCTGCGAAAATACATGAATTGTGTGGAAAGTAACCCAAAGGGGCATACAGTAGCCTAGTGGATAGAGAATTAGGCTATTGGCTCCTTGAGGGCCCAGGTTGAAAATCCAGTGACTTTGGTCTTCCTCAGCTTTAGTGATATTGTGTGATTTATGTGGGTAGTAAGATCTTCCTGAATAATAACAGGTGGGACAGGGGAATGAAAGGCACCCCCCTCACCTGATGACGATATTTAAAATTCCATTGGGCACCATAGGTGAGCCTATCACACAAATCTTTGGGTTGACAACTGCACTTTAAAGGTGATGCAAATCCATTTTTCCATCAAGTGTTATCAATAGACATTAGAGGGCTGATGTTTAAATGTCATTATAGCATGAATATAAAATAATAGTCACCTAATGAATTATACATTTTTAGGATTAGCTGCAACTTTATTTGAATAATCAATGCATTGGAAAGAGTGGACATTTGTATTATACATGGGACTGTCAAGAAAGTAACTTAGGATTCCACCTAGCATGGGGTTGGACAGGGCTAGAGCCACCACCTTTTTGTCTAAACATCTGACCACTCATCACACATCCTGCTGTGATAGTGTGCAGACTGTGGTCCTCCTACTTTGCTCACTGTGAACTGTTAAAATATGTGCTGCAATAGAAAATCCAGCAAGTTGTGAAGAGCAATCTGTGATTAGGTTTTTACTGGCAAAAAGCTACAAGCCAATTGAATTTCATACACAACTTTGCAAAAAGTATAGAGACAGAATAATAAGCGAAGGTGGAGTGAGGTAGTGGTGCATTATGTTTAAAAATGGCTGCACAAATGTTCACGATGAGGATAACAGTGGTTGGCCCTGCCTTGAGAAAGATGAACTGACAGTGAAAATCAATGACATAATTCATGAAAAATGGCAGATTTACCATTATGGATCTCTTAATAGATGCGGCTGTGACAGGGATGCAGAATTGCATGTTGGTGTAAAAAAGTGGTTAAAACGTAAGGCGGCAGATTTTTTCATAGATGTAATCGAAAAGCCTGTGTATCATTATGATGAATGCCTCAATTTAAACAGCGTATAGGTAGAAAAATAGTTTTAAAATGTGCCTTTCAAATGTATACAATAAAACCTTGTCTTGTCACTAGGTTTATTTCAAAACGTGACTTTCTGGACAGCCTTCACTTACAACTTGCAGGATTTTCTATTGCAGAGCACATTTTAACAGTTCGCAGTGTGCAAAGTAGGAGAACCACAGTCTGCAAACCACCATAGCAGGATGCTAACTGAGTGTACATATAGATGTTTAGATACCAAGATGATGGCTCTAGCCCTACCCACCGGCTACCAAGATGATGGCTAGCTCTAATCCTAACCACGCTAGGTCGAAATGTAAATTACTTCCTGGTCAGCCCTCATATTTTCATTCTCCTGACAATCCTTCCAGTTAAAGGAGCAAATTGTCCAGCATTAAAAAAAAGGGCTGAGATAAAAGAAGCAGCAAAAGAGGCTTTTAAGATGCAAGTTTTCAATGATAACTTTTAAGACTAAAATTCAATGCTGCCAGAAGGCATAATTCCATACATATAGGGAAAGGCTCCAATAATTTTAATACAAAATCTATCAAAGGAAGAATCTACAAAACAGAGTTACTCATTTCCTCAATGCTGATGTCAGTCATGTACACTTGTGATGATTAATGATAAATTTATGTATACATTATTTCAATACAATGCGATTGTGCTAGTGAAGCCATTCATCGGAAGTCATCGACTCACTCCCAAATGCATAAGTAAAAAATGGACAATACTGTATTTTCACAACTCACACGGCAACACACAACTTGTCCACCTCTTCTTTGTGGGATGAGGCTTCCTCCTCGGGAGTGCTGCCAAGGATGAATTTGCCTGCACTTACATCTGCTGCCTCCTGCATCACATCATGCACAGCCTAAAAACATGAAATCATTCAACGTTTCACTGTAAACTCATCAGTACCTACAGGGGTCATCAACTCTACCCACACAAAGAACAAGAGCATTCCCAACACATTTAAATTTGTTCCATCAAACATGAAAATGATTCTGCGAAATAATAAGCTCCGGAGCATAAAAGTTTGGAGATAGAAAATCATAAACACCAATAATAAAATGATATACACAATCTCACTTCAAAGATGCAGTGGGAACCATACTTTTTCACGAGATGCAGTGGCAGCTATAGGCTATATATTTAGAGCAATCATTTAAAGCTGCAATCAAGAGAACGGGGGATGAAGTCCCATTTCCAGCAAGGAACCCACCTTCACACGGCCAACAAGGAGCAGCAGGGAAGAAGTGCACCGCTGCAGCACTTTGGTCCACTCGCTGAGGTGCAGGCCAGGCAAAGGGTTTTGCTGCTGTTGCTCGGCTGAGGTGTTGAAATCCTCAACCTCTTTACTGTCACTTGCAGCCACTGCCTCGATCACAATCTAAAACAGCAAAACAGAGCGTCATTTTACTTCGTCACCTTTAATGATTCTATTCTCATTAGGCCAAAGGCTTCTTTGAATGAAGCCCCGATATTTAACTGTATCAATCATAACAATTGTATCTACATTTCTCCAAATTGCACAAATCAAATCTACAGTTTTTATCAAAGAAATCATGGCCCACTGGTAATTGAATATCATAAGGATTTATTCTTCACAGAAATGGAGGCAAATTAAATTAGATTCGTTCTCCACATTACAGCAATTCACACTTGATTTGTAAACATAATTTCTTCGATGAGCTTCAAGCACTAAGCATTTATTTTAACAATCTAAGATTCGGCACAATAACAAATTAGAATACATAGATTAATATAGCTTGATCTCATCTTCAGCAAGCACTTACTTTCATAAAATTACTTACAGAATAATCATAACCCTCCTAGGACAAATTTAAACACAAAAATAAAAATGTAGGAGGAGCATTATTTTACTACTAAACTACTGTCTCATTAAAGAAGCTCTCAAGTGCAACTAAGCACAAAAGAGCTTGAAAAACAGTTATATTCTACATGTATAACCAGAATATATAATCTCTATAGCATATATCTACAATTCCAAAGCTACTCTACACTGATTAGTGATGCAAGTCTCCTGCAGCTCACCGATTCTCACTCTATATAGCCATACTCTGAACACTGCATATGACTTTTAATTCTGACATTTGTACTTTTATTATACAACCCTTGCTAAATTTAATTTTCCTAAGTCATGGGAACATTTCATAAAACAATTACAGAAATACTACAAGAAGCATGTCCCCCAACATTTTAGCTGCACAACACTAAATTTTTGTCTAAACCATGGGCATGATATGCAGCAGCTTTTGACTGCATGCAATCAGTACTAATGAGATAGGTATCTCCAGCTGTGCAATATTCATTTCAAAGGCAGGTTTTAATTCAGAAAACTTTGGGATAGCCCAGGAGCACACATCTGGTGACATTCCAATACTCGCATATTTTTTCAAATGGTAACAATAAAGCTTATAATATCTGGGACCCATCACAAGAGAAGCAAGGAGGGTCTGTGACATCCCAGGGCTCTAGGGCAATAAGGATGAATAACATTCCCCCATAACTACTCTAGGGTATGGGAAAATGTGTAAGGGTGAGGTTTTACAGGCTGATTCACAGTATATATGAGGGAAGAATTTGATCAGAGGATTTCACCAGATGTGTTACCTCCCAACCAAAAAATGGGAAATATAGCCATGTGTGAGGACTATAGAATGATTAGATTGATTTCACATGCAGCCCAGGTGATATTCAGGATGGAGTATTAGAGGATGGAGAGCAGGGCAAATGCTTACTTGTGGGATGTTCAGTTTTGGTTTAGGAAGGAGAGAAGCACTGGTAATGCCATTGCAGTAATGGGATCACTAATCGAGAGGAATATAGAATGCAATCAGGATGTATTTGCCTGTTCCATAGATTGCAAGGAAGACTTACTTTGACTGTATCAACACAGGTTAGAAATATTACGGTATATGTGAATTCTTTATTTAGAATATTAATGATTGGCTGGAGAAAAATAAGCTACCTGAAGTTTTATGTTCTATCAAGTTATAAAATAGAAATAATTTCTCATATGGTGAAAATCAATTGTCATAGGGTAATAAAATTGTGATTCATCTTGTTTTATGGAAAATTTTAGTTGAGTTTCTTTATTCGGGGCATCATGTAATCATTTCAAGGTCATAGTACACAGGCATTTGATTCACAATCGTACCAAGAATAAGAATATCCTAAAAAATTCCTAAATAGGAGACCAATTTCCTATTTACCCTTTACAAGGGTGACCATATATTCGTTCCATAGTCTTGAAGAACTAAGACATTCTAATTCTAGGTTTTTTGAAAATGTACCTCTATGAACTGCTGAAGAGAAAATATTTTTTACTCATGGAGTTTTTCTTCACTTGTTATGAAAATTTTGAAAAAAAATGCAATTAAATATTGTTTTACAGGGAGAATATAAATTTGAATAAATTGTAAAAGAGCATAATTTCAAACTTATTTAATTTGAAATCATTTTTTAAAGTAGTGGTTGTGAAGAGATCGCTTTAATTAGCAAAGACTTGATAAATGAGGGTGTACATTCTGTGGCACTTCATTGACAAACCATGCTGCTAATTTAGATAATGTTTTCTCCCCAGTTGAATAAATTTCTAATTCATTTGAAACTTAAGTCAAAATCACCATTGTCCCGTAGAGCCCATTAACAACATGGAACGCCCGATACTTAACATAATTCAAATATAAAATAAACATGTCAAGAATAAAGCAGACGGCATTGAACTGTACATTTCCCCACTCTTTCAGAAAGGGAGAAAGTAGCAGTAAAAAAAATAAAAGATATAATGCTCAAATTGGGAGAAGATGCAATAAACATACATCTTATTCGCCACAGACAGATAGCCAATCGTAATATCCTGAGGAATAGATAGCATCTTATCTTGGATAATTATGAGGATAATTTATACAACTCTTTGTGTGAGAATAATTAAGGCACTTATGTCAAATCGGAGATAAAATACATAGATTCCTATCATAATCCAAATGAAAATGAAATGGATGTTCTTCATACAAGTGCTAAAGAAGGTCAAGAGATATGATGTGAAAGCTATTTTGGGGGAATCTGTTGATGATGAATTATGCACATCTGACTACTGTAACTACTTCTGAAACTAAGAGAGCTAAAATAATTCCTGTTTGATTTACAACCAAACCAACCAAATTGAAAAAACATACTGGTAATAGCTTCTACCTTAAAAAGGGTGATGTTATGAGAGCAAAAAATCTCTTTGTAGCCCAAACAATGAATGATATGATCAATATATGCAGTATACACTAAAAAAAACTCCTTCATTCAATCTCTAGGGCTCATTACAGTAAGTTCTTTGTTATATGTCACATGCAATTACACAATTAAGTGATAATGACAACAAATTACGAAAAAAACAACCCTTTTGACTTACTTGGTATATTTAATGAGTGGTAATCATGACTCAATCAATTAGGAAGCACTCTACTCAAGTGCATTGTTATGTGTCTTCAAGATTAATTTTACTATGTTTCATCCATTTTTGTACAAAAATAATTTGGTATTCTCGGGACAGGATGTTTTGCATGATTTCAAATGTGACTTGTTCTTCTTTAATTAGTCTTGATTGCAATCAGACATCAATCAATTTTTGTTTGATTGCATTTGAAAAACAATTTTAGTAATTGTATGAAACCCCCTAGTTTTCAGTACTTGTGATATTTCATAATTTTTACCGATATTCCTTGTTTACTAAATCATCTGGAAATTCATTTCAGAGTTTATTACTTGCTTTCATCAATGGTTCATAAAATACGGGTCAAAAATAAAAAGAAATACTTCATATTATGCAATAATACACTAGCATGTAATATTTTATTTCATCCATATTTTTCCAATGCTACCTTCCTTCTGTTGTGGCCTAACTTGATTGTTTGGAACCTTAAAAGTGATCCAGAACTGGTGTGTTCCTCCCTCTCAGACAATGATAGGCCTTCACAATGGCCATGACACCAAGTTTAACTGAGATCATGACTGAGAGTAACAATGTATTTGATTCACTAAGAAATCAATTGAAATTGCCACATTGACGTAGTAGGAGACATTCTAATTTAAGAAAGAGAAGCATTCAACTCGCACCACATCAGTTAGATAACTAGGACGCTTACAGTTCAAGCATTATTCTATTAAATTCTTTCTTACCCTGGTATTCATTATCTTGTGTGCAGATGTCACAGAGAAGGATGGCAGAGGCAAGAATGCAATAAACATAAGAAGAATATATGGAAGCAGAAGTGATATATGATCAAGCAATGCTTTAGATAAATGTAGTATCACCATGAAAATTATATTTCACCGAACTATTAACGTATCTGAGATGTGAAATACCATTCACATACCCACTACTGCATTTTAATTAAAGCTTATTGCAGTCAAAGATAAAATAAATGTTCCTATTTAATTAACATCCCTTGAAAAACTCACTTAATCATGACATGGGTGATTTTTAAACACAATTTTGATATAAAAGGACAAAAATACAAAAAAAAAATTGAGGGAAAATCAGAAATGAATTTGAAAAAACAAACAAGAGAAGACAGCCAGATGCTTTCATTCCACAGTTGCTCCAAAAGCAAATTCTGTAACCTAAAAGAGATATCAACAGTTTCAATGAACTCACTGGCAACTAGCAGCCAAACAACTTGCTGTAATTGAATAACTGAAGGTGTCATCACCAGGACTCTTAAAATTCTAACTTGGACATTACATGACATATGGAATAAAAACAAGATATTAATGCACCTTGCAAGTATGTACAATGCATTTATAAAGAGATACCCACCATCATTCTGAAACTCAAGTAGGCAACTTCAACCAGTTTTATTTTAATGAGTTTGTCAAATTACACAGGGTTGCTATAGTCATGGCTTTTTATAAGTTCCCCGAATTTTCAAGCTTTTCCAGCAAAAACTTTCAATGCTCGAAATAAATATTTAAGTTAGGGTGACTGATCAGCATGAAGACTTGAGTGCTCAATGTCAGCAGTGAATGATTGGAATGAGGTGCGGCAGTTGAATCACAACGTGGAAGCAGCACAAGCACCAACGCTGAGACATACACAACCATAAGCTGTGCATTTTTTATGAAACTATTCAAAAGAGTAAAACTTCCAAACCATAACATCAAATATGGTTTTTAGAATTAAGTGGTAGGACAAGTTTTTTTTGAGAGAGTCACTCGCAACATTAAAAAAAATTAATTTATATAGGCACCTTTTAATTTCTACTATTTGAAACTGTTCAAAGAAGGACTCTTACAAAGGATGTTTGAATGTTACTGAGTCATATTGACTTAAAAAGGTCAGCTCCCTTTAACAAAAATTGCTCCATCAGGACAATCAAGGTTTGGACAGAGCAATCTCCTAGAGAGCTTTCTAAGTTTCCCCATATGCTCAGCTGAACCCAGTATCTATCACCATGAGTAAATATAAGTTTCATGGTTACAGGAACATTGGACTCATCACAGCAACAGTTCATCTTCTCTACAATGAAGACATACCAATGTGTCAGGGCACAGTGGCTTATATGCAATCATGCCATGATGACTTCCTCTCTTTGATTGTTCTAAATGGAGGAGGGACACCCTTAGTTTCACTTTACACAATTTGCTATTTAGAATATTCCACCAGGATTTCCTTCACTCTTCCAAGGCTACATTTTGCAATATAGCCTTTACAACATCTGCATTTACCGGCATCAAGTCGATTCCCACAAACCTTGAAGTTGATTTCAAATGCTTGTTGCTTCCAACAAGCATCTAAAATCTTGAACAATAAAGTGGGGAGAAGACACGTTGGTAAGAGATTGGGGAGCACTCGATGAATCCATACAGATCAGAAAGAATCCTCTACAACAATTGATATTACAGCAGATCATTTTTATGGCAAACAGCTCACCTCTGAACACACTATAGCTGATGATCTTTGCTTTGAAAATGCAGTGATATCTTGAAACTGCACCCAGGGGAAGAATCTGATGATGACCCATCAGCACAGACATAAATGAAGTCTGGATGGGCCCCAATGACTTCTTCGAATAAACACTGGCAAAGTTGTGCAGGACTTTTAATAATTCTGCAGGTTCTTCATAATCATTGGAAATGATACCAACCATGATGAGGGATATATTACAGGATACACATCATAGAAAGAAGCCAATAATCTGGATAAGTTCTTCAAAGGAACTTTCAAAGGCTTGGTAGGTATCGTCTGCTGATAAAAATTCTTAAAACTGTGGCCTATGAGTAACAACAAGGATGCATATTGTTGATGGGATTTTTGCAACATAGTTAGACATCAGAATATTCCTGCGGGTGGCCAAGGGTGCCTCCAACACGCCCTAATAAACTCTTAAAAAAAGGAAAGAGGCCCAGAGGGTGGCAAGTCTTATTCCAGAATTGTGCAATGTAGACTTATGGTAATAATTATTCTGCCAAAAGAGTAAACTAGGGCACTGCAATCAAGTTTTGACCATCTTTTGGTAACAACAATGATATAAAAGGCATTGGGAAAAGTTTAGAGAAATATATTTATTTCAGATATTGCTTCAATGCCTTAAAATTCCTCAAAGTACATCCCTTGAGCATCGACACAATTTTGCCAGTGGCGTTTCCATGACTTGAAGGCTCCCTGGGAGGCAGATTTCCAAAGGTCCTAATGTGTATACGTGCAAGCTTCTTTGACAACACTTAGGGTCCCATGGTGGTGTCCTTTGAGGTGAGATTTCACTTCTGGGAATAGGAAATAGTCAGCTGGTGCCATGTTGGAACTGCCCAAAAAGTTGGGGTCTTCTTCAATATGTTGCAGAAGGTTTTCACAAGAAGCCAATCGATTCTGCTTTCGATTGTACGCCAAGACCTTCATGCAAGCATGCATGTTTAGTGCATATCTTTTGCATCGCCAAATTTTCAGTAACCATGGCGTGCACCATCATCTTATCAATCAATGACAATACAATCTGCGATCTCGCACATACTTGACCAACTGCCTGAATTCAGCACATCATGTACATGTTGCATGGTGTTGTCGATTCATGAAGTCGACGACCATCCAGGGCGAAGCTAGTCCTCCACACTCTCTCAGCCATCTTTAAAGAGCTTGTGCCACTTAAAAAATGCAGTTTGTGACATGTTTCCATCCTTGAACACTTGGTGAATCATACCTAATGTCTCCATATCCAATTTCGCCAGTCCAACACAAAATTTGATGGCATACCGGGTCCAATCATTCCCTGCATTTTGCATTTGCACTGAGTCACTCGACGTGGGTCCACTAAAATCATGATTTAGCCTGACACACCCTTGCTGGCAATTGGCACTTCGTGCATGTTGAATGTCAGACCCCACCACCACCAAGCCTGTGCAGTGTGAGTGCACTGCAACATACAGTCAAATCAGGAATAATTTGTCCTCGATACTTTTCATACAAACCCTGAGAGACTGGTGATACGTCCCCATAGCTTGCCAAATCTATCTGCACCGAAGTCCCAGAAAACCTGAGTATGCATACCCTAGGTGGTCAAGATGGCCGACCAGAGCATATCAGGTTGTAATAGAATTAGTTTAATAGAATTCACATGCTGTAGTCTGCATTTAAATTTAATACATTTATAAAATCTAAGGAATTAAAACATATATTTTTAAAGTACAAAAATAGTCGTGCAAGTTTCATCGGTTGTCACAAATCATACCGAGGAACCAGATTGATTCAATATAAGGTAGATTTACATTGCCCAACATAATCTTGGTTGCAAATGAACACTTAATGAAAATGATCACACCTTGTTTCCTCTTCTGAGAAATGAAAGCCATTTCCTAGAGACCAAACCTCAAATTTGTTCAGAGTGAGAGGTGTCTGCCTTGTGACACTAACAAGCCTGGAAAAATAGCAGAAAATCGCCAGCTCTGACATGAAACAACAATCCCATCAATGATTTTGAATGCACTGGACACCATCGTTGATCACCACTGCAAACAGGGTCTTGCTTCAAAGGTGCCCAGTGGAACTCCTATTTTCTTGGGTAGAAGGTTAAAAGAGATATTTCTCTATCCTCACTCTAAATACTTGGTCAATTAAAAAAAATGGATTGAAACAAGTAGAATATTTCTTAAATCTCATTTAATTATTGTGTATTTGTTAAATTATTAGTGTAATTCCAGTCCTTTCCTCATTTAGGTATTGGGACAATTGCAGATTCCTTTACTACTCTGATTGCTATTTCTTATTTGTCATCTAGTTTACCTAGTCAATACTTGGCAAACATTTTTTTCTGTTGCTCTTTCCCCATCAAATGCATTTCACTCTTCAGGGATAATTGTGTTTTACTACATTTTACGATGAAGAAACACAGACTACACCCTGCTGCTTAAAAAAAATGACCTCGTGATTCTTTTAAGAGCTTGTTCAAAATATCCCACTCATAATTTTTCATCCACTACCAATCATAGCTGTCGTAACGACAACGAATTTCCCCTAGCATAATTTAACACATTATTTTTTCTACCAAATTAGAAAAACCAATGTTTTTTTATTAGTAGTTTAATAAACACCATAAATGTCTTGTTTTTCAGCAATGCCCTTTAGATTGATCAAACTTATAAATTACACAGGATTCAAAAGATTTGGAAGCAAGACCTTTCTCTTCAATCATTTAAGTCTGGAATGTACTGTGTTTCCCTGGCCATAAGGTGCCCAAGATGCACAGTGATTTTTTAGGGAAAAATTCTCATTTTATGAAAAATTATTCCATCAGACTGAATAAGGTCCAAGTATTTTAATGTAGACACTTTTTGACCAAAATGGAATTGCTACTATATTAATGTTTATTCATTACAGAATCCCCTGAAGCTGTGTCATCACTGCTGCTAAAAGCATACATGTAGTTATTTTCTCTGAAGTTGTTACTTTCCTCATGCACATGGCCAACTTCACCATTTACAAAAGCCATTTTTTCAATTTGGAAATAAAATAAAGTCACTGGGGGCCAAATCTGGGGAATATGGTGAGTATTGCAATAACATGAAATTTAATTCCATCATTTTTGCCATTGAAACGGTGCAAGTGTGCCATCATGTATTGTCTTAATGGAAGAGAATTTTTTCTTTCACAAATGAGGCTCTTTTTTCTTGATTTCTTCGCCCGACCGCTGCAATAATGATGCGTAACACTCTTCATTTATTGTTTTCCTTTTTTGTAAGTAATCGATGCAAATGGTATTGCGCGCATCCCGTAAAAACCACGGCCATCGCCTTGTTCGCCAATTTCACCATCTTTGAAGCCGGATTGCCTTTAGAAAGCCACTGTCTCGACTGTTCCTCTATTTCTGGAGTGTAGTGGTGTATCCATGTTTCATCCACAATTATGCTTTAATGCAGAAACTCATCAGGATTACAATGGAAAAGCAGCAAAAAGAGCCTCCAAATCAACCACATGATTACATTTATTCGTCACTGAGAGCAAATGCATCCAGCACCCATCTTTCCAAGAGTATATTCGCACAAAATTTTTCGTGCAAAATTGAAAATTAATCTCTGCAGGAAACTAATTCTTTTCCAATTCTCTAAACAAACAAAAGTTTGTTGCTTCAATCAACTAAGAAAATGGAACCACGTGATGGATATAGCTGAATCTTTAACAGCAGTCTAGAGAGAGATGAGACTTACTAAAGGCAAAACTTTTCCAATATGACAAGCAACATCTCATAGATTTTCTAGTATTTATTGAATGATCCACGTATTTAACTGCCTTCTACATACTTCCTAGAGGATATCTCTAAAAGAATAGTACGCATGATTCTATTCTCAATTTAAAATGTATCAAAGAAGTTTTCTCTTAATTTTATCTTCTCCATTCTACATAGTTTATCAAATTAACTCATTCCCCATATTTGCACCGACACTGGTAACGAGAAATCAATGCAGGGGAATGCTGACACAATTTGAATACAAAAGACCGGAATATCATTAAAATGTGCAGTTAACATGCAAATCAACCATGCATTATTTACTTAAGTGCAACAAAGATATGGTTGAGATTAATACTAAGTTATTAATTATAAAGCTGCAGGTTAACCTTTACAAAATAGTCCCTGCTTAAGGGATCATGCATTTTAACTTCTATTTTATCGCACACCTAATTTTGAACAATAAAGCCTCCCAAAAATGAAATACTTCAATGAACTGACAAATAACAGAGTAAATAATTACCAACCAATATGATTATAACATTACAAATATAAGCTACCAAGATCAAAAATGAACTTTTGAAATAAGACCCCTAAACAAATTAGGGAACAATTCAAAATTATTGATTTATTGAGAGAGGAGTAAGACCACTAATACAGCAAAGCCTGAAAACAAAGTTCCACAAATGAACAAAACCCGATATAGGTCAGTAAATTACAGTTCTTTTAGGACTAAAGATAATTATTACCAATTAACATTAACCTATTGTGTTACTCAGGTCTATTCACTGTTTGTCTGCAAAGTGACTTGAAAGAATAACCTTGAAGTCATGTTCTCATACAGTTCAATCTAAAATTCTATTTAATTTTTTTTTTTTGGGATATAGTTCCAGATGCACATTGAAACAAGACTAAAACTGTCACTGGTGGATGGATTTTGCTGATCACCTGATCAGTTCCCTTACTCTTAATAAATAACTAAGAGTATAAAAATGTAGTGCCATTCAGGTTTAGAGTTTTTGAATTAACAAGTAGTAGTTTTGAGGGGAGGCGACCGACAGCTAAGGTCATTTGCGCCATAGGGGATGGACAGGAAAGGATGAAGGGTGGAGAGAAACCCGGCGTCGGCATTAGCCTACTCTTTACGAAAGGCGCCAAGAGGTCCGCAGTTTAACGTCCCATCCGACGGACGGCGTACTCACTCAAAGTACCCTCCACAAAGCACCTCAAGTAAGGATCGAGATACCTCTGAAAAATATTCAACACCGCCGGGATTTGAACCCGCGCCCTCAGGGTGGGAAGCCAGTACTTTAGCCCCCGCACCATCTCGATCCCCTTGAATTAACAAGCCCACAAAAACTTACAATATTCACATAGCCTGACATTATTGGGAAAATGGTCAAAATGTGTTTAGGGAACTTGTATTTCCATTGCAATCCCAAAGAAAATATTTTCATGAAAATAATACTTTCCCCAATGTTATGGAGCAAGTAAAAAAATATTAAGTTGGCACACTAAAAGTTTGACAGTTCTTAAATCTTGAGTTTAAATTTTTAATATTGAATTTAAATTCCTACACTTTTGCAGTATAATAACATCATTATTGGACAGTTGATAGGGACATTAAAATATAACTGAGCCATACTGGTTTCTCAAAGTCTCATCAACAAAATGTAACATTTTTTAAATTTCAAAGGAAGGTAATTGTAAAAATTACTTTCATGATGTCAATTTGTCAAACAGCATGGGAAGTTTCAATTCCTTTCACTTTATTGAAATTTTTTTCAATCAAAGTAATTAAATGATTAGTATGATTACAGATTTCAGAAAAAATAATTAATTATACTTTGTGACATACACAGATGTGTGCATAAGCTCCAGCTGTGAGTGCATGGCAATCAATATAACCTACTTTGGCAGGACTCGACCAGCTACAGCTAAAGTGGGCAATTTATATGCACGTTGAAATTTAGAATCCATAGCACCACAATTATTAATTGTGTTAGCTGCTTAATGAATGGATTATGGGAAGCACGGTAATGAGTATTCGCCAATCTGTTGTCAAGTGTTTCCCCAAGGTAAAAGAGGGCCATAGTAAGGCTGAAAGACATCATCCACAAATCTTGAAGTCTTCATCAATAAGATCAAGAACTCTGATCCTACAGGGTGCAACACCTCAGGCAGGTGGGGTAATTCAATAGGGTTCCGCAGGGTACATATGAGGGTTCTTCTCAGTTGTCAGTTACTATTGAGAATGCCTTGAACAATTGAATAATCCATCTTCTGCATGTGAATGGACAAGAAAACATTTCTCAAGAGAAATGATAGACAAAAAAGATTTATTCTAACCTGGTAATTTAATCATAAATGTACAAACCAGTGGAGCACAGGAGAAATAAAACCCACCATGACATTGAAGTACTTGATGAAAAATAAGTTATTTTTTATTTCTGGAGCAATGGCAATAGCCAGTATATTATAATATTAGAAGTTCATTATTTTAATTTCAGATTTATTTATGATGACTGGAAAGTGGATAGCCTACTCCTACAATGTACCATAATTTATTGGACAAAAATAAAAAAAAAATAAACTCCACTTAAGTGTCCCTGAGGTGTAACACATGTTTTGAATAAATCTTACAGAATATGCGAGTGGTCCATGTCTTTCAATTCATAGAATCACAGCAATTCCATTTTTATTTCTATCATGCCATCATTCAGTGAGATGGACACTCATTTTTAAAAAGCAGACATCATGCCATTGATTCACCAAGACAATGATGCAAATATCCATCAGACAAATTACAGCAGCTTTAACCCACAAAAACTAAAAGATCATTAAAATTTGGGGATATATAACAACAACTATCACATTAAACCATTCAAGTTCATTGGTAGAAGGAAATTAAATAAATAAAATGAAAGCATTATTTCTAAAATGAAAAGATTTCAATAATTGAAATCAAAATTTCACAAAATGGAATGGCATAATTGGCTAAGAAATTTTCACATACCTGTTTCATCAGAGCTTTTATTGTCGTGAACGCCTCCTCTTTATAAGTTTCAATGAAGTCAAAATGTTTTCGGCGAAGCATCCCAAATATAATGGACACCAGTTTATCCTACAATCAGGATTATGGAGTATATTAGATAAAAATCATTTTTTGATCCGTTGATTTTATAAGCTCTTGAAATTTTCAAGCATGTGATTCTCCAAAGAGAATTATGTATTTGGTATTTATTTCAATAAATTTTCAAAATATCATCTTACATTCCACAAATAATTCATGGTACAGGTAGTTCCAAAGCCTTACCATTCAGGCCATTATTTTTACATAGTCATTTTAAAGCAACATTAGTACAAAGAAATAAAGATAACACAATTTGGCTTATGATTCTCAGGCTAAAAGGCAACTTTTCATTAAAACATTGGGATGAAAACTTGGTATGAGTTAAGAATCCAGCCAACAAAAAGGAGTTACTTCTCTGAGACCAATACTAAAACCTTTTCAAGAAAAAAAAAGAAAAATCCCATCGCTACATTATGAATCTTAAAGCTGGGTAGAAAAATGTACTGCCCTATATTGATCCACACAACTGCAAATGCATAAATAAATTCCAAATAATCACTTTTCTTCAACAGTTTTATCCCTTGCGAAACTTCATGTTCATTCAGCCAAATATTATATTACAATATGCATTTATCAGAACTAATGCAACTTCGTTTTTCAAGTTGCTAGGATAGATATTTAGGTGCTGAATATGTTTTTATTCCTGAAACAACTATCAGCTACAACAAATAGGCGTGCAAATTGAGTTTTAAAATTTTCAATGTTATTTTCACAAGAGTATAATAACATGAACCATAAGGCCACAAAAAAGTTTCTATTTATCAAAAACGTGGAAAACTTGCATGGCTTTGCATACTATCTATTACACTAGTGTAATATACAAAAATGCTCTTATCATATGCATAATCATTACTTTTAGGTAAGAAATCATGGTAACCTACCCCCTCTAAAACATCCAAGTCCTTGGAAAGAGGCCTGTTGAGGTCAGCAGTTGCATACCTTTCAAATTCAGTGCTTAACATTTTATCAATGAGCCTCTCCATTTCTGAAAGTTGTGATCCCAGATGCCTGCAAGAGACATTTTCAAAAATTAATTTTAAAACTCCAGAATAGCTTCAAAGGAATGAGCATTTTAAATTAAACATTCAATGTGATAAACTACAACAAGAAATCATGCTTGTGTTTGCAAAAACAGCACCAGCGTTAGTATTAAAAAGACTGGGAGCGGGGCCAGATTGAGGTTTTCCAGTACTTTGGACAGAAGAGAACATCCCTTTGGACAGAAGAGAACATTAATATGAAGAGTTAAGTCTTCTGGGATTCACTCCGCGTTCGTCCATGCTTCTGGAACAACAGTTTTGCTGCCATTGCAATCGCCATCTTCAGGTCAGAAGTGACCGACCTGCATCAATCAAGACGTTGACTGTAACACCGGCAAAACTGTTGTCACAGAGACAACGACCAATGTGAAATAAATCCCGGAAGACTTAGATCTTCAATATTTGCACACCGCAGAAGCCTTCACAAAGAACCTTACTATGGCCCAACACTGACTGCAAATTGGCAAATGCTCGATGCGCCTTTCCCCAACGTCAGTTCACTAAGCAGCTGACACAATTGATAACCGTGATACTACAGGTTCTAAATTTGAACATGGTGATAAGTTGCCTACTTAGGATGGCACTCGTTAAGTCCCTCTGAAGTGGGTTGCATTGATTGCCACTTGCTTCCTTACTCTGCTCTCTCCAGGGAGCCATTGCCCATGGTTGGAGTTTGCCACTGTCCTCCAAATGGTTAGCCTCTTAAATTACATCTCACGTCCTTATTTCTCATTATCTCCCAAACAACTCTGTTTTTGGTCTCCTTTTAACTGTAACACTTTTGACTTTGCTGGGATTTGAACTGACAGACCCCAATGCCATGCTTAGACTCTGTCTACCTGTAATATTTGTCCTTAGCATAAAATGGAACTGAAACTGAGCTAAATTACTAGAGCTGCATATGTACTACTCAACTTCCCAGACTCAAGGCTTAGCAATGTACTTTGGAATAACAGTTTCACAGCTACTAACATAAATTCTTTAGCGACATGCCAGGATGAAGAGCTATCCATTTATAAGTAATGAAGTAACAAAATGTAATCCATTATAGTATCAACCAGTTAGGGATTTATAATTAATTTTGTGAAATGCAATCTGCAATAATTAATTTGATTACTTTCTCTATGAGAAAAAATATCTGTGATGAATTGATTTATAAAATGTTTTGATTAATAGCATGGATTACACAAGTAAGAAAATATGTACTGAAAAGACAATGCAAAATGAAAGATAGTAGTCTACCATGCCCTTTTTCCTTGAGTGTGCATCTGGAATAATGTTCAAAAACAGTCATCAATAATGATGTGGAAAGAGATGACACACAATGCTACATTTCAATTCAATAATTTAACTATTTACTTCATGATGGGCAATGAAGTCTATAATTGTAGAGTATTCAATGATGTGAAGGCTTCCAGAAAGGTGTCAATGATTCAATGCAACAATTCAGAGTGTAAAAATCATTCGCCTTGACAGGGATCCCAGTCAAGGCGAATGATTTTTACACTTTGAAATTCATATTAGCAGATGACTCTGTTAAAAGTTACTGTCGTGGCATCTCCCACAGTTTCTTGGAATTTGTCAAAGGTAAAAACAGCCGAAGTGTTTAAAGTTGGCTTTAACCTCATGGACTATGGTGCATCAGGCATGACTACGAATGCCTTTGACATTGTATGTACGGTATTTCATCACAACATATCCTTAAAGCCCCCTAAATTTCAGAGTTTAAGAGGACACCTTGATAGCTTAACTGGCTAAAGCACTCGGCTGGATATTGAGGGATCTGGGTTTGTATCCCAGTCAAGGCGAATGATTTTTACACTCTGAAATTGTTGCATTGAAATACATATTAGCGGATGACTCTATTAAAAGTTACTGTTGCTGCATCTCCCACAGTTTCTTGGAATATACCAATGAATACTTTATTTTCAGGGTCTCATTAAGATTTATCATTTATTTAAAACATCTACAACACCTGAAAATCCACTTTTTTCATTTGAAGCTTAATGAGTTGGCGACAGCAATTAATTTTTTGTAAATTTAAAACATTCACTGATTAACCTTGGAAAACTATTCACCAGTACTGATGATACATATTCATGAAAAACATTTCTAGCATATGTGTAACATGTCATTCAAACTTAAGCTTTTCACCTAAACTTCTTGAGCTTCCACTTTAACATTTTGAATGAATTCACAAATGGGAGGAATTTATGATGCCCATATTAAAAGAGTTTGTAATTGTCCACAGACTTTATAACACAGTACAATGCGTTTCACTGACTTGCGGCATCATCAGTCACAAGTGACACACACAGCTATTGAATATATAGCCATCACACAGAGGATAAAGTAAGAAGAGGCAGTGATGCCTTGGTTATGACTAAGCATTGGGTCTGGTCCAGGTTTATTGGGGGGGGGCTAGGAGCGGACGGCTAGTTGGAAGAATTGGATTGGGTGGTTGCGTAGGAGTACATTGAACCGTTGGGTTTGTTTACCCTCAAGGTCAATTTTTCGGAAAGGAGGAGGGAAAGATGGGCATTTAACTGCTCATTATAAAGTGTTGCATTGCCTTCGAATCTCAATTAGCCGTAGAACATCAATTTTCAATCCTTTAGGGAGGACATTTCTGGGACAGAATTGCTATTATGGTTACAATCGAAGAAGTATTTAGCGAAGAGGGAATTGAGGTTTTGCTTTTTGTGACACCTGGCATGTTCTTGGGCAAGTGTTCTGGCTTTCTTATCAGTTTGACGACATAATAAGTATTGCATTTATTCCATTTAAGTTTGTAAATGCCTAATTAATTAAATATATCCTGTTTTTCTTTGCAATTAATGAAGAGTTTGGAGAGAGTGAGGGGTGTGTAAAAGGCCGCTTTGCGTGTAGTTGGAAGGCGATTTGAGATTTTACAGGAGATACCTCCTAGGAAAGGGATCGACACCACTTGAAAGTCTTTAGAAGGTGAGAGCTGAGAGGGGGAAATTTAACTTATGGCCATTATTTTCTGATTTTTTTGGATTATTTTTCGAACTAGGTTTGGGTTATATCCATTGCTGGTGGCTATGTTTCACGTTGTGCTGGCTTCTTTTGAATACTTTAGAATTCTCAATATCCAGACTGATATGCCTAGGCATTCCAATATTCATTTATGTTCATAACCATTATTGCATTTACATTTTCTATGGAAATCCATTGATGTTTTGATACAAGGAATCAAAATTTATAAGCATTACTATTATTATCATTGGTAATATACCAGTTAAGGCATGCTTTGGTTAGAAACAGAATATACGATGGTACAATGATTATTCCCTTGCCTCTCCCACAAAATACAACCTGAGCTACATTAAGTTCCTCATGAATTTCACATCCTTCCTTCCATCTGGCATGCCTATCACATTCCTACTCCTTAGCTAGTCTAATAATCTCCCATCTACTACATACTCCAACATACCATTGTCATTCAAATGTCAGGCATTACTAAAACGATAGTGTAAAAACCACACAGCTAACCATATCATTTCTTGGGAAAACTAGTCTTAACTATGGTACACTTGCCTAAAACTATGAATTCCAGCCAGTTCCTGCACCAGCACTTCCTGAGTAAATGCAATGAGATCCAAGGCAGCGACATAGTCCGGAGTGGAAAGCAACAACTGGATCATGGGTTGCGTCTGATGGACAGTTGCCATCAGCTTCAACTGTAATGCAATTTGTACAATGACTGTTATTGACAGACAAACACAATATGGCACAATAATTTGTGAGGTAGACATGGAGTGAAATAGTAGCTCTTCCCACAAGAGCTTCCCAGGGACAAACGTTCAACTCTACTCCATGAGTTTCACACACCATATTCCCACAAATGTAAAATAAAGTTGTCACAAGACATGCCCATCATAAAAGTCATGGGATTAATTATTTAGGTGGTTTCCCGTGTCCTTCCTCAATAGTTTTTTTAACATGTAACCATCTCTCAATGGCTGCCCCAATGGGGTCAGATACCTTTCCAGCTGCCTCACTAAGAGATGTTGGATGGGAATCAAGAAGGTGGAATGGACCAAGAAAAAAACAAATGAGGAAGTACTTGGTATGGTGGGCAAAGAGAGGGGTTTGTTGGGAGGAATCCTATGGAGGGAGGAATAGTGGATGAAGGGGGTATTGACCAGCAGTGGGATGTTGAAGACTGTAATTGAGGGGAGAATGTTAGGCAAACGAGGAAAGGGAAGGAACAGGATAGGGATGATGGACGGGATGAAGGGAGGAAGAAAGTACTCAGAGATGAAGAGAGGTTTGTTGTAGAGTAGAATGTTGGGCTGTGTTTTGTTAAGAGAAATTTATTTGGTAGTTGTGTCCACTTAAAACCTACCTTAAGTGGTGGATTACCTAATAATGACAAGACATGTGACCATTCAATAAAAGAGAGTAAAGGAGAGAGTAAAAAATGAGCATTTCAAGCATTAGTATGTACTGCATGCAAAAAAAAATGTAATTTTAATTTTAAAATACAATATTTGCCTTTTGCTCCAGTTTTGAACCTTACATTTTGTAAATTGATGGAAAACGCTTCATTTAACTAGTAAAAAGATTGTGAACTTCTATAGTATTTATTTTAATTGAATTTAAAAAATCTTGAAATTTAAAATCTTACTTTTAAGTACCTAAATTTATACCCCACTTCTACTTCCTTTACTTGGTGACTCTGCATAACACAGGAACAAATCACCAAATCACAGCAGTGGCTCTTCCATAGTGTCTCACAGATCCATTCACTGAGTTTTTGTATTTTCTTTGAACTACAACACATAAGTACACCCTTTCCTCCTTCCCCAGATATTAGCAAGGGCAAATAGAGGCAAGAAATGATGGCTATGGGAAGGTTTCATGGGTGTTATATAATTTTGGAGGAGGAGGAAATTCCAATCATGTCACTAAAGGGCTACACAGAAAACCTTCTATCAAGGGTCCTCAATTGAAGGAGCCATAGTCAGGACTAAGAGGCATTCAGAGAGATTTCTTTTGGACCCTGCTATCCTTGGAGCAAAAAGTTAAAAAGCACCAGTCAAATACTTTGAAAACATCACATGAAATAGTAAAATACATTAGTATTCTTCAGCAGAAATATAAATGCACAGTCATTCAAATTTCAAGTGATCTCCATTGGCATCCGATTAGAATTCATATCACAGCTATCCTTTCACAGAACATTCTCAAAAGGTGACTTCAATTCTGCATGGTAAACAATGACAACTGTCAACACAACACACGAATGATGATAATTCCATTTAGCTTCCAATGGACTAACTAACCTGAAGCTTTTTTCCTTAACTTTCTGACATTTCTTCCTCGTATGATGGAAGGCAGTATGGAATCCAGTGAGATTCACTAAGTGACATCACTGTTTCCCCAGAAAGAAGTGACAAGAGGCACAGTTATAAAGTTAGTCTGAAAACATCGCCCCATGCTCTCAAAGTAACCCACAATCTATCTCTCCCCCACCACCATACATTGTACACTTGCATAGGCTAAGAGCACAGCAGGCAGGCAGGAGTCAAGTTTAATTTCGTCTACCTATATATGCAAGAGTAGAGAGTACATATCCATATGCAATTATTAAAAAATAGTACGCTGTATATGTACTACCAAATCAAAAAAAACTAATAAGAAAGAATATCCTGGTGCACTGCCTGACTGTCTGTGGCTTAAGATCCGAACTGGATACTTCACTGGTTTCTTTACAAACAGTAAAGAACAATGATTTTTTTAACTTAAACTTGGTTAAAAGTATTGTAAAAACTGTAGGTAAACACTTCAATGTGTTTTGCAGAGAGGGGACTCATGTAACCACCAGCAAACAATGAGGAGGCGGTGTTTTAGTAGATGTGGAAAGCAAATATATACCATATGAGATCAAGTTTGATTTTGTCAACCTCGAGCAGAAAAAATGCAGCTGTGAACTGTCTAACAGCTACAACATGTCGCTGCAATGAATTTTCTGTCAGAATCCCTCCTCTCTTGACCAAAAGCTGCGTAGATGAATTGTGTCACCCATTGTATCAATTATTATCCTATCTCTGACTAATGGAGTATTTCCAAGGATTCAGAAATCATGCCATGTCATGCAATTCATACGAAATGGGATATGAACATATGCTCAGAATTATAGACCCAATAATACTCTATCATGCACACCCAAGATTTCTAAAAAATCTTAGATTCCATATTTTCTAGAGATGTTCGGTTGACATAAGGCAAGTAAATATGCCACAGTGTTCCGTCATTACCTTTCATGACTTGAATTCACCTGTACAATGCCATTAATATTGCTGAATAATGTGATCGGGCATGTAGAGAAGATTAAAGATCTCAGAGTGATATTTGATTCCTCCTGTATCATTAAGGACAAGGCATTGAAAACATTGGATTTATTACCCACAATACCCATACCCTACCCTACCAACAATACCCATACCCTAAATATTTTATACTGTTTATTGGGAAAAACACATCTTGAATATGCTTCTGTGGTGTGGTCTCAAAGTTTTAACCTTTATATTAAACTGATAGGCAACATTCAATATAAGTGATTCCTTACTGTGAATTTTATAATGAGGAATTCGGTTAATAATTTATAGAAGGCTTACACTTAGCCTTCAAAATGTTGGATCTAGATGCAAGATTGCTGATCTCTTCAATTTGTTCAAACTTTTTCCTCCCAACGTAGATTTTCCTGAACTTTTATCTTATATCTTATTCAAAGTTTCCTGCCACTTGAAAAGACCAGTATTACATATGCAATTTTGTCACTCAATCATTCTATTCAAATTAAATTTATGACCCATGACCTATAAGTATTCAGTATTATATTATTAATTATTTTCAATACACATAATTCTACTTCCATCATTGCCAACACTAATTGGAGATACTTAAAATCAATACATTAAATGCCATAAGGTTTACTAAAATATGATTAGAGCTGCAGTATAAGTAAAATGTTCCCATTTGATGAAAGGTTGTGTTTACTGGATTGTGAACTTGGTTGGCAATGGCAATGGTTGGCAAATTTTGCAATGTTTTGCTCCTATTGTGGAACAGAAGTCAGCAATGAATGTATCTTATATATTGTCTGTGTATGGAAAGATATACATATAATTCAACCGGATATTCTACCCATTAAATGAACTACATTACATATACTAAATATTATAAGACCAAACATGGCTTAAATTGTAATGCGTGACAATTATTACTATCACTATAGCAGAGGCACAAATTATCTACATGTGGTAAACAGAACTTTTATGTAGAGAGAGACAGTTTTTACATTTGATTCACACCACATGACCTCATTAAAAGTTTTACATGTGAAGCTAATTGGACCAATTAACACATGAAACTCTTGAATCACCATTTGCATATTCTGCACAAAAAATCGCCAGGAATAAAATATCCAGGCATATTTACTTAATTGAGTTTTCCAGGTTCAACCATTATTCATTCATGGATACAATATTTGGTAAACTTGTGTTAAATAAAACTTCTAATTCCAAATGTTTTCATGCAAACATCAAATGTTTGAATTCATGCCATGCAAATGATGAAGAGTTTTTGTTTGTCACCAACTTGCACTTTATCAAATGCATGGCTGATGCAATAAATTTCAGTCATGAAGAATGAATATTTAGAAGCTAATGGCATTACTATACCTTCTTGTACACCATCAGATGATTACATCGAACTCGTTCTAGTCTCATGATCCCCAAGGAATCTTTTACAAGGACCTTATCAATATGGTGAATTTTCTCTCTGAGACCAAAACAAAAACTTTAATGTTTACACAATATTAACTGATATACACAGAGGCACAAATATTATAAGAAATGATCTTGGTACCTTAAGGTCTTCACAACAGATATTGTTTGAGTTAGCTGCTCCATTAAGGCATCATGGGAGGACATGGCTTCAAAAAATGCCTCAGATTTTTGTGAGACCTGATGAGCTATCTGCACTTCCACTAAATCAAGGTAATGGCTTAACTATGGAGGTTAAAGCTGTGAATTAGTCTTTCCAATAATTGAAAATTTTATTAACTAGCATGTTTTTTTTTCAAGAGATGATTACCTTTTCTTGAAGCAACTTTCCAGAGTTGCTGGCACACACTGGTCCATCTTTCATATGCAAAGGTGATCCAGTATCTTTTGATGAATTGTAAACAGCATTAAATGTATCTAAATTTGTTAAGTCAAGCACTGGTTGTAAAAATATTTTAGGGATGCCACTGGTATCAGAATGACATTTATCTAGAATGAAAGATATTAGTTCCTGAGCAAAAGTTAACTTCTTTATTTTTCCTGATCAGAGTATATGAAAGCAATCTGTTACCTACCGAGGGACTTGGCTGCTCGGAGACTAGGAAAGTGATGAAGCAGTTCATCGTCTAAGGTTGGTTTTGGAACACTGTGATTAATCCGGATATGCTTCCGATACCTCTGCAATCGCAATAACACGTAAAGTGACATTAATAGGGCTGGGAGATTAAATATTATTATGCACACCAATGAGAGAGCTGGTTAGCATACCTTGGATATCTTCTTGATGTAGCTTTCAAAGTGGGCTGCAGTAACTTCTGGTAAATATGGATGCTTCGGAATTTCAGCCTTTTCCACGAACGCATCTCCCCAGATTTTTGTGAAAAAATCTTTCTGCAGAAAGAAATTAAATTAGGATTTCCAAAGACAATCAGATGTAACATATGGAATTCTAATAATTTACCTGCTTTCCTCGATTTGGATCATTAAGCACAGCCGGTAAATTTTGTGTTGAAGAAAATATGCTCCACTTTGTCCCATCATTCGCCAAATTGGGCGACTCACTTGAGCCAGCCATTAATGAATTGCTTAACTTTGATTTCTTTTCATCAAGAATAGTTTTAGGTCGAAAATTTTGATTGGGAGATATATGATGTCTCAATATATGATCTTCATAGTCTTTATCACAGACACCTTCTAATGGCAAAGTGTAACAAACACCATTTTTACCATAATGACAGACATAGGATCCGCCTTCCCGCGTGCAATGGTTTTCCCGTAGGTGCCTAAAAAGAGCAGTAAAGTACACAACGATATCATTCATGCATTGCATCCATATGAGCAATTTCAAAATAGTCGAAAGCAAAACTAAAATTAACCAAGAAATAACCAACAGCTCACTTTGCAAAATTGTGTTGATCCTTAATAACTATGTTGGCACAATAGAGACATTTGTTCCATGATGCTTTAGACTCGGAAATTTTATTCACGTAAGACATTATATAATTTACTTAATCATCGTGATAGTTCACTTAAATATTGAATGAAGCAGACGACACTGACATTGAAAATACAACAGCAATTAATTGCGGCTTCCCATGACACCAATTCTCTCAATGAAAGTCTCATTTTCGATAAGCATTTCAACCCTATGCTTGTAAATTTAATAAAATTAATCAAAATATCATTACGAATCAATTCACTTCAAAAAATATGTTCCAACAAGGTTTTCATCAATCAGCTGTTTTTACTCACAAACCCTAAATATACGCTATAATGGGTCCGATCCTTGGAGACATGGGCAATAATAGTTTTATAGGAGAAGTAATTAACTTTTACTACGGCACTTCGAAGCACAAATCATCTAAATAAACACGAAGACATTTTCAACCATTAATGCGCTATGTTGTTCCAAGAGAGAATCGAAAATTAACAATTGAGTATCGCTAAGCAATGTTGTCCACTGACAAAGGAGGCTATTTAAATGTGAAGAAAGAAAGAAACATTTCAGACTGAAGGGGACCCAACAGAATCAATTAGAAATTCTCGTGACAATTCAATAACTCTCGTTTTTAATTTCACTTTGACTATTCACGTCCACCTTATATTTACTTTTTTTATTTCATTAATCTCTCTGAAATTGAAAGTAAATTTTGCAATAGACACCTGTAGTATGTACTTAACTAAACCCTAATATCTAATCCCAGGAATGTCAAGGAAAATACTGATAATGAAATGAGACACTGAATGCTGGAGATACTTCAGGCAAATGATATCAGGCATTATTAAGATCCTTGCCTTGGAGTGGGCAAAGTATGAACTGAATTCAGAATTCCGCAAGATTTTATATTTTACCATTCTCCACGCAGCCAATCAATCTCATCAGGACACCTAGAACAGGTTTCCCATCAATACAATAGAGGTATTGAATAAAAGGGAACAGAAATCATCCATATACCTATTGTGCTGCTCGGTGTACAAAAATATTGTATAAGAGTATTGTACAATATTTTATTGTATCGATTGTATTGCTCAGATGATATACAGTTTCTAATGTGTCTACATAGAATTAGCATTGTCAGCAACTCAGGGCTCCTGCATCACCAAATTAGGAATGGTAGATGAAATCCATAATGCTGTCATGGCATGCGAGAGTGAAAATATTTGTTTATGACTTCATAAGATAGGCAAAATAGCCTCCTGGCAACCTTATTATGTTCTTTATTTCAACAGCAGCAGTCTGGACTTTGGAAATTGGCATTTGGGTGGTTTGAAATTTGTAGACAGGTCGAAGAAAGTATTAAGGAGAAGTTCTCAACAATTTCTGCATGGATGAATGAATATGTTTACACTGGTTTTATCGCCCTCTATACTCTCTGATGTTAGGGGTATGAATGCCCCAATCAATGTGACATGTTTTTTCAGAAGATGTAAAATGGATTCTGCCATTGAATACTCTTCCATTGTGGAACCACTCCAAGCCTAAGAATTTACTAGCACCTAGATTTAGTGGCATTACAATTTGGTGAGTTAAGATTTTGGAGATCTTACATTAATGTTCACTAAATTCCTTATCCTTTCATTTGGGTTAATCACATAGCGGCTAAACTATTTTATGCTAGTCAAGGCATGAAAAATTGCCAGAACTGCACTCACACTCTTTCCAAGGACATTGTTTTTCCTGACAGCTCAGAGGTTGAGTTGCATGAGAAAGTTTGTGCATAGGTACCTACCTGAACTTGGTGAAAATGTTTCCTCTGAGCATTTTAGCTCCTTTGGCTTTTGCCTTCAGCATCTTGGACTGGATCACTTGAACAGAAAGAAATATATCGTCACCATCATTGAAATAATGAAATGCATTTCCATCTAAACTAAAATTATCAAAATATATTTCCGATACTTGTGTCGATTGAATTTAATCTAGGTGAATTAATTAATAATATTTAAAAATACAAAATTGGACTTATACACATATTAAGTAATGTTAAAGCATCACATTTGATGAAATAAGTTTTCTGCTGACTTGGAAGTTTAACTAAGAAGATATTGGATGAAATGGTTAATTTATATTTGCAGCCAAAACGCAGGTAGGCGGTTAGGTAGGTACTAAGGTGTAAGTTAGTTTATCAAAGTATAATACCCATGCATCAAATCACTTTCAAAGCATAGGAGTAAATGATGTAGGTATTCATTGTGTTTTTCCTACACAATGGATTCAGACAAATTCTAATAAAAGTTGGGATGATCTCCAAATACTGTATTTTCCAATTTTCAAAATCATTTGAGTACAATATAAACAATCAGGCTAGAAGCGGTTCGTCGCCTGATTGTTAAAATAATAAAAATGGCTGATAATCTTATTTTTCAGATTAAAAATAAGATTATTAGCTAAAAATTAGGTTAAAATGAATTCGTAGAACCGCTTCAAGAATGCATTTTTCCTTATTGCTTTACCAGCTTTTGGATTAGAATTTCAAATTCTAATCCAAAACTGAGGTCAAGTTAAATTTCTGAGCATACCCACCACCAATTAATCAATGAATTCCCCCATAATTAATATCGACATTAAATATTTGTATGAATAATGAAAATCTCAGGGAGTATTTCGTAGCAAACACAGGTACCACACCAGATGACACAACTGTTATGCTATGCCACTGAAGAGAGGTAAAAAGTTGCTTAACATACGATAAAATGAGATGGGAGGGAGTGTGCTTTATGCTTCTATCTTTTCACTCTCTTTTGTAAAACTCCAGTTATTTAGACTATTAAGGTTACATGCTATCAACATGTTTTCTTCCAGGATTATAATCTGATCATTTATCTTATTTATCTTGTTTCATAAATATTTAGCCAAAATTAAAGAAAACATTCCCTTGTAAATTTATTTTTACCATAAACCCTTTGATTTTATATGCATTCACAATGAAACAGATTATTTAAACTCTTCCGAGGAAAGAATAACAGCTTTTAGTCGACCACACTTTTCTGGCAACAATTTTTTCACCGATTATTACTGATCAAGCCACAGCTCAGTTCTTGAGAAATAAACCACAATCAGGATTCTTTTAATGCTTGCACCAGCGTGATGCAGAGGAAAGCCAAAATGGTCATCACACATCCTCCCTAATATGTTGTGCTGTTTTTCTTACACTTTATACACTGCCTGGAAGAGGGATCACAAAAAGACATTATTCTACATTTAAAATGTTGTCTCAATCTGCCAGTGCTTTCTTACTTACTTCTTCCTCTCATACCTGCAGAGGAAAACCACACAGTATTGCCCTAAATTAGTTATGAATTTACACGCAGAGTGAGATCTTTCAATCAGACCTTCTATGGAGATCTTTCAACCAGACAGGGATGGCAACAGTTGTCAGAATGGAAAAGGAGTGATTCAAATCCTAACTCATTGTTAAGGTAGGTTTGACGTGCAGATGGTAGGTTCAGTGAAATAAAACATTATTTGAAATGCAAATATTGATTGATACCTATTAATAGGCATAATTGCTTGCATTTCAAGCAGTGCATAAAAAGTAAAATAACAGGGAAAGCTTAGTGATATTGAAAAGGACAGCTTAGATCCAATAGCAAAAGAGAGCATCAGGATTGCAAAATATTACTCAAGGGTGTTAGAATAAGTGGAAGGAGGAGTTTTTACTGACTTATTTATCGAAAAAATGGAAATGCAGCCCCAACTCTGCAAAGTCAAGTATATTTTGCAATGATATGTTCTACACATTACCAAATTGGCTGCATTAAGAGCAGTAGATACATTTTTGTGGAATGCAAACTTTTTGAGAGGACTGGAGGGATTGGTGACTAAATAGAAACCTGGATATTACTCACAATCAGACCACACATGTAAGGGTATTGAAATGGGAATTAGAATAGATTAATTGGTGCATCACCAGCTTTAGTTCACATCACCTAGCATTTTAATGTACATGGGGAGGAAACATTATGAGCCATGAAACTAGGATTGAAGGTAGGGTTTAAGTAAGCAGAACTGATTTAGTTATTTAGGTATGTGAATCATCAAACTTTAGGAAACATATTACCTAGTCTATTGTAATCATTGCATATATTTGTAGATAGTAGTGTGGTTAGCTTAATAAATTTGGCTATTGAGGCATAAAGAAGTGTATAAATTGGATGATTGGGTGCGGAGAAAACCAAAAAAATACAAAGGATGGAAATGGAAGCAAATGAATGTGAATTAGTGAAGCAAGTAAAGAGAAAAGTTTGTCAGGAGAAATCTGAGGAAGGCAGAAAAGTGGATTCTGAAAATATGTACCTAATGAGAGGAAATGAAAGGTAGGGAAAGTATTGCAGAGTGGAGAAGGTTGTGTAAGATAGAGGAAGGAAAAGTGTAGGCCTGTTGAAAGAAATGAAAGGTGTTGTAAGCTTTTCGCAGCTACAAATTCGTTAATTATGTTTCAGGCTGTTTAGTGTCATGTTAGGGTGTGTTAAAAAAATGTAACAGTGTTTAATTTAATCCCTAGGTTAATCAAAAACACACTCTTGACCTGTAATTTACTGCTCTTAAATTACCCAGGTCAATTCCACCCTTGAACTCATTCATTTCAGAGCAAAATACTATGGATTTGTCCATTTTCCAGTGATGTTTGGTTTAGCACTTCCCTCCAAAGCAAAACTGTCACAAATCTAAGCGTTTGCTCCAATTAACTTAATTTTTTTGCAGTGAAGGATGTATGATGCTGAATGGGCCAATTAGAAAGGAGGTTATTCAGGTCTATGACCCCCTAAACCCACTCTGATCCACCTTTAGACTAGTCCTCAAACGTTGGGAATTATCAGGATATTTATACATACATCTTGCGCTGTAAGCTTCCACGAGATCGCATGGTAGGGGGTGTTAGGTCACTAGCCATCGAAGCCATAATCATTCTATTGAAACGGAATCGGAACCCAAAGTCCTCGGGTTTCGATGAGAGCTTTAGCCCATTAAGGTACCGACGTAAGGTATGTTTGACTGGCTAAGCCACTCGGCCGGATATCAGCGTAACCGTGTTCGAATACCGGCCAGGTGTAAATAACATTGTGAAATTTCCGCATCCTTCAGCAAAACTGCTAGAGATTCCGTTGAAGTTACCGTTCAGCCATGTTCCGCAATTTCTTTGGATTTGATCGTTAAACACTGGCATTTCGTGCAATTTTATTTTCGGTAAGTTCGAGAGATATTTTTTAATGTTTTCGACTGAAATTGTGCAACATAAAAATAATTCGTTATATTGGTGCGGTCGGTTGGGAGCTCAATTTCACTTAATTTCTCGTCATGGTTTTACCAAGCAATGTAATGCAGATATAAAATTATTTGAGAGGAGATTAACCTGCATCTATTAGATAAGTGAAGTGAGTGTCTTCAGATCTAAATATAAAAGTTAGAGCACCGAAATCGTGGCCCCATTTGGAGAAAACTAACCAGCTCGTTCACAGATGCAGTTCCGAGATGAAACGCTCACCACCCGCACCCTCCGTGCTCAAGACCAACTGCCTTATAATTCTTTCAACTACTTTAAATAATATGGTTTGGATATGTTAATTTTATGCATAAACTTAGAGCGTTATTATACAAACAATTCTGAATATGAGAAATGCCAAAGATAAATTTGTCTTAATATATAAAAAAATACAAAAATATTTGAGAAAGGTGTTTAAGAAATACCGGTAGCTGATAATAAGGGATTACGCTAAACAGAACAAAAATTGTGGCCTACCGACAAGTTTACTCGTACTAGATGATATGTAATAAATGGAGAACGAATGCAATAAAAAAGAGTTAATAAAAAATTAAGAAAAAAATCCAATATTCCTGGAAAGTCTCCCTCACCTTTTTTCACTGTGATAGAGGGGAGAATGCTAGGCAAACGAGGAAGGGGCAGGAATAGGATAGGGATATTGGACGAAATGAAAGGAGGAAGGAAGTATACGGAGATGAAGAGGGACTTGATGCAAAGTAGGTTGCTGGATTGTGTTTTATAAGAAGTCACAAAATATTTATTTGGTAGTTGTGTCCATCCAAAATCTACCTTAACGGGTAGATTACCTCAAAAAACTATGCGTAACTCCTTACGCGAGGACAGTGCTGCTGGCTGAGCACTAATACCCCTGAATGTGCCCTCTACTGTTCGGCTAGGGGTGTATCTTTAAGTCATGATGACGAGAGGCAATCATTGCCAAGTTTGCGGTCAGGAGCAAACGGGGGCAGGGGAGAGTAGCAGCGCCCCTCTCGGGAGACCTCGGCGCTAATTGCGGGATTCGGGCCACCCAACACCCGAGGGCCCGAGAGTACTCCATCTCCACTCGATAGGATCCCATCCCTGGCACTCTCTCCCTCCGATCAATCCCACCCTCAAGTCGATCCGATAATCGCTCCCTCAAACAGAGGAGGGCGCGGAGCGAGAAATAAATTTCGCGCATACATATTTCGCTTGCCCTCTTTCAGCTTTCCCCGCGGAGCCGACCATAGCTGGTGAAAGAAACCTGACCGCAAAGCGCATCCGTCGCCTTTTCCGCAGTTACTCGGTCAGATGGGTGCTTTCACCCGATCGGGGGGAGGAAGGAGGTGATGAGGATGTTCCCGGTAATACGCATGCATGCACACCCAAGCACTCCCTCCCCCTCTTTCCACGGGAGCCCGTGGGTGGGAGGGGGGTTGGAAAACCCCTGGTGGTGTCGGACGGGTGAACGGGCTGACGGGAGGAGGGTGAAACGGGGACAGCGGAAAGAACAAGGAGGGAGAGAAGGACGTCTGCTCGCACAAGAGCGCAGAGACAATGGAGAGTTCTCGGGTGAGGGGTGGTTGACGCGAGGGGCCCGGGATACAACTCCCACGGGAAGTTCGCGGGGATTCCCACCCACCGCGGCCCCGCAATTAGTATTGTACCTCACTCGGCAATGTCCCTTCCAGTTGGCAGGAGTTATCAAGAGATGTAGCGGTCTCTCACCTCCCACGGATATGTGTATAATTGCCCAAAAGACGCACGCGGCGAAGGAAAACCACACCACCTTCCCAATTCCCCGTTTTTCCAGGGCGTACCAAACCCTCGCTCGTACTACCTATAAGTCGCCCGCTTTGTCGACCCCCGCTTTTCTTCATCTATCTCAATCTACATGATACCCTGAAAGCCTCCGATAGTGTTTGGCAGGGGGTAATTCAGCACCAGACATACAAATAAAAAAATTATAATTTTTAGGTACGATATGTGTGTAAATTAATTCATTTTATGTACATCTACATCAACTTAATACCCCGCAAGCCGTCGCAAGGGCGTGTGGCGGGGGGTGTAGGGCACCATCCGTAATTAAGAAAAGAAAAAACCGCATGCAAAAGCCACAAATTTATACAGTCCACAAACAGAACATGGTAAACATTCATACAAGAACCCTTACACACCACACACATGCAAACACTCAAACTACCAACAAACATACACATGCACCAACCAGTGTATATAACATCTTTGTAAGGTTTAATTTTCTTCTGACATGTTGATTAAATGTTTTTATTATTTCTAAAGTGACTTCGGTTTCTTACTATTATGATTTCTAATTGTTCGGGGAAAGAATGAGTATTTGTATCTATCTGTACCGGAATCTATCTCCCTTATCTTTGTGGTCTGATCTACCTAAGTAAGGTGGGGCCATTATAATTCCTTGTGTCATCGTTAAACTCGTTTGTTCTGAGTCTTTCTAAAAGTCTAAGTCCCGCTTTTTCTTTTCGTATTTCAAGTGGCTTCCAGCATAAATCCTCTAAAAGATCTGTCACACTACAAGACTTGTCCCAAAATTTAGATCATGATAACTACAGGTTTAAGCAATACGGGGTCTAAGTGAGATTTACTTTTCATGCATAAGAGAGTAACTACGAGATTATTAACAAGAGAGACAATAAACAGAGTTTCTTAGCATGTCATATACTGGATGTTACTCTGACATCAAACCTTTCATGGAGAACTCACATTGGAAGAATACGCAAGGAATAGGCAAGCCAAAAGAAGCTAGGGCTTCAATACAACAATTTCAGAGTGTACAAATCATTCGCCTTGAGTTGCATTGAAATGTATATTAGCATATGACTCTGTAAAAAGTTACTGTTGCGGTATCTCCCGCAGTTTCTTGGAAGCTAGGGTTGTTGTCAGGTGCGTTATAGGAAAAGTGATGAAAATTAAGAGTCTATTTCGCTTTAGCTAGGCCACATGTAAATTTCATGGCAAGTACCTGGGATCAATTGGAGGAAAGGTTTATTGAAGAATTAGAAAAGGTTCAGATAAAATCCACTAGGTTTGTTAATAATTGATTTTGATAAGATAGTAAGCGTCACGAGTATGCTGGAGAAATTACGATACAAGGCTTGTATAAAAAGTATCGGTAGCAATTTTTTCCCTGGCGTGTGCGTTAAGTGCTGAATTCAGACCGTAGGTTAAGTGTGCGTATCATCGCAGGAACCATTGGAATTTGGCCAGGGGAAAGATCTGCACTTTACGAAAAATGTCCCGATACTATTTATACAAACCATGCATGTAGGGAATCTTTTGATTCTTGGCAAGGGCAGGCTAGACTCAGACTTTAAGAAAGGTCCGGGGCACTTGAGTTTGCTTGAAACAGAGGGAATTATTAGGGCACCGAATCATACTAATAGAGTCGATCACCGAGATAAATTAAGAGAGATAGACACAGTCACAGACAGATACAAGTACTCGTTCTTCCCTCGCACGAGACTCAATCATTACAAAATCGAACCAATTGTGGGGACAAATACAATTGTATGCTCATAGGAAGGCATGGGACCTTAAGGAAAAACGTCATCAGTCTGCGGGACAATCCATTAAGTCAGGTGCCATTGACTATATTTCTTCATTAGTCACCGGAAAATTCGAGGACATCGGTGTGGTTTCACAGTTTGTGCGCGGAGACTCCAACGACTGAATAAATAAGCAAGCGACGACAAGAGCCGATCCGTGTGCCCTTTCCTCCCTCCCTCCGATCCCGAGAAGGGAAAACCACCGGTGGGGGGGCTGCGGGACTCCTTTTATTTCCTTGTACTTGAAATTAAACAGGGTGCTATGAAAGGCTGCCGTTTCGTGCGTCAGTTATTGGAGGGCCTTGGTTGGAATAGACATTGGAATCACGGAGATTACACATGCACGACTTTTAGACGGAAACAGTTCATTCGAGACGGCGCAAGAAATAATCTTAGCTCCGCATTGCAGCGGCGAGCGATAGAGCAAGGAGAGGCTGAGGGAAATTGACCACAGAACCGCTCGATATAAGGAATCATTTCCCCCCCCCTCCCTCCCACAATTCTCCTCAAAATATGAAACGTACGGAAAAGTAAACTTCCAGAATGTCATTATTCTTTCCAGAATGTAATTAATCAATCAACAGTTACTCCAATGGCTGGTGATCTAAAGATCCCCCCCTGCCACATCCTCGTGGCGGCTTTCTGAGTAGGACATTGATGCACTGAGAGAAAAATATATTTCTCAGTAATCGGCAGAAACAAAGGCCGTCCTATGTGATGACACGAGAAAACTGTGAATTCATGAACGACTGTTAAGTTCCGGAGAGGTAGGTGACTGGTAAAGAGACGATTATTCTCGAAGCGACTCTCCAAGTATTATTATCAAGAACGCGCTATCTTGAATTCAACATGCCAACGAAGTCATAGCGACGCCAAATCCATATAGAAATAGAAAATGAAGGAAAAATGTATCGCGCATCTGTTCCCATCCTCGATAGTCGAAGATTAAGTCAAAAATCTATTAAATATATCTAATAAAATGTACAGTAATGAATTTATGGTAAATAAATCTTATACAGGGTTCGTCCGGAAAATAAGTGTACTGATTTTTTCCCGCCGCTCCAGGCGCGCCCAGCACCGCTCTGACGGGCTGCGATTGGAGGGGGTATGTTGGCAAGCGACGCTGAAAAAGGCAGTTGGCTCTGAGCTGTGGTGTAGTGAGGAGCTCTGTTAACGCGAACCTCCACGCTCGACCCACGTCATGGAACGCGATGCCGAAGTTTTTGGAGCAGCGTTATTCCATCAAATTTGCGGTAAAGCTTGGGAAATCGTCTACCGAAACTGTCGGTATGATTAACCAGGCTTACGGGGAGTCAGCCATGTCCAGAAACATGATCTTTCGGTGGCACAAGATGTTCGTGAAGGGCAGAGAAGAGGTCGACGACGAACCACGGCCTGGACGCCCATCAACGACACTCACCGACGAAAATGTGCGAAAAGTTCGCGATGTACTGAACTCTGATCGTCGTCTTAGTGTTCGGATGATAGCAGAGCAGTGTAATGTGCCAAAAACAATAGTGCACGAGATTATTAGGCACCAATTACAGATGCGACAAATTTGTGCAAAGTTGGTGCCGAAAGTGCTCAGTGATGATCAAAGACTCAATCGTTTGGAAATCGCGACACAACTTGCGGATCACTGCAAAAATGATCCACATTTTTTAGAGAACGTTGTTTCGGGTGACGAGACGTGGATCTTTGAGTACGACCCGGAGTCGAAGAGACAAAGTGCGGAGTGGCACACCCCATCAAAAGAAAGCTCGCATGAGCAAATCTCGGATCAAGGCGATGCTCATTGTCTTTTTTGACAAAAGGGGAGTCGTCCACTACGAATTTGTACCTGAACGACAAACTGTAAATGCTGCATTTTACGTCCAAGTGCTCGACAGGCTTCGAAAACGAGTCGCCCGCGTCCGGCCAGCGATCAAAAACATCTGGCGGCTGCATCACGACAATGCACCGTCTCACACCGCGCTTGTCGTGTAGGACTTCTTGGCCAAGCACGGCGTGGCAACGCTGCCGGACTTGGCACCACCGGACTTCTTTCTGTTCCCGAAGATAAAGAGGAGTTTGAAAGGAACGCGATACGGGACTTTGGACGCCGTCAAAGAGGCCGTGACGTGGTGTCTTCGAGAGGTTCCCGATGATGCCTTCGCGGGAGCGTTCCAGGAATGGGAACGCCGCTGGAACAAGTGTATCGACTCACAAGGGTCCTATTTTGAGGAATATTAGCTTAAGATATGTAAAAGTGTAATAATTTTTTTTTTCCTGAGCTCAGTACACTTATTTTCCGGACGAACCCTGTACCTAAAGACTTGGAGTTTCAAACGCTTGCGAGCGATACCGTCATCATCCTCGGAATTCTATCTTTATAGTCGTTGGAAGCACGGAGATTATATCCAAAATACGTATTAGATGATTGAAATTATTTGAGTAAATCGCTTCCACAGATCGGAATAATTTTAGCACCGTATTATTAGCTATTATTATATTGACAGACCACATAGGGATATTGACAGCCAAACAGACCGATACATTAAGATTGAATTAACCTTTTCCTCTTCTGAACTTCCAAAAAATAAAATGATGCTGAATAATCGCCGATTCCTCCATTGTTTCACTTGAATGAAGCTGAAACTAGAATCTGGGTTTTCGATTAAATAGTGAAAAGGTGAAGTTATGGATGATTTAGACAGATGAATGAAGAAGAAGGTAACACATTTCCTTCACAAAAACTATCCCCTACAGCTAGCGAAAATTACTCCAACGACTATCGCAGTGACGTGGGACTCGCAGGCTAAGCCCAACAAGATTTTGAGCACGATAAGTTCTTTCAAACGGTATCACATTGATTCAAGGTGATTGACTGATGATCTGCCGGCGTTACATATTAATCAGAATCCCGTATGTAATAAATAAAACGGAAGATAGTGTCCATTACAGAAAACGCATTGATATTTAATGATATCTCTTTCGAACTACGGCATATTAAATAACTATTACAAAAAGTCTGGCGGAGCATTGAGTGTTAAACTAAAAAAATCATTTATGGTTTCAACTGATCGCATTCATGTGTAACCGCCTTTTTTTGTCCCCACAATCAACCAAGTTGACCATTTCTCCATCTCTTTGATGCCTGATTATTTTTTTAATGTCCCATTCAATAGGAATTCATACTTCGACTAACGTTACATGGATTACATATATATGAGGCCCATCCCAAAAGTATCGAGCCATGCAATATTTTGAGAGAAATAGCTTCTCTTGAGAAATTAGGCCATAATTCACTCCCAAGTACTCCCTTTGGGACCTCACACACTTATCCCAGGGTCTCTTCCACTTTCCAATAAAATTGGCGGAGTCCTTTTTTCGGAATGACCAAAAGCTGCCTCGTCGCATTCTTTTTTATCTCGCCAACGTCAATTACTTCGTCCTGCAGTTACAGGGAACTTGCTTCAAGCCGAAAACGATGACTCACGTTTTCTAAAACTGATCATATCTGGAGACGAGTCATGGGTCTACAGCTATGATCCTGAAACAAATGTGTATGCTGATTGGTATTTTGTGTGTTTGCATGCATGCGGGGTGTCAGGGTTTTTGCATAAATGTATACCATGCTTTGTTTGTGGATTGTATAAATTTGTGGATTTTGCATGCGGTTTTTTTCTTTTCTTAATTACGGGTGGTGCCCCAACACCCCCCGCCACACACCCTTGCAGCGGCTTGCGGGGGGATGTAGATGTAGATGAAACAAAATTCGGTCGACGAAATAAAGGAGAATTCGACGGAAAAGGGTGGAAAATAGTGTAATGTTGGCAAGATATTCTGGCAATTTAATGGAATTATTTCTAATTCTCGATTGTGGATTGATTTTTGGAGTACGCGAGAAAAAATACTGAGGACACGATACTGGTTTCAAAATCTTTACACTTTCCCAACCAAAATACGTCATTTTTCCTGTATTCCTTCATTATCAAGGGGCAAACTGTCTCCCAGAGTAGTGACGCATCCGTTTTGATTCCGCGGAAGCTTTCCGAAGCTTTTTGATTGAATAACGCGAGAAAGAGAGTGAGCCGACAATTCCAGCAGTCCGCCGCCCTGCCGAGTTTTCCTCCTTGCTGGAGTACCAATCGCTGAGGGTATTCCAATCAAGAGTGAGATTTTCAAAGCACCATTCATTAGACTGGCGCGCACGTGAGGTCCATCAGCTCTATGCCTCGCCCCGAAGTTCATTTACGTTGTCACGCATTCGTGCGTCACGTGGAATACCATTATGTAACTTCCAAGAAAACAAACCCGTGGTAAACAAGAAGTGACCTTAACCAGGTGAACCACGGATTATCACATACTTGTCCTTGCGAAGGAAAATAGGGTTAGAGTGAGCGTGAAATCGGCTCTAGAGTGCTTCCAGGGTACGTAATGCCATATTTGGCCTATATTTTAAAGGCAAAACAAACCACCCAACCCGAAAGTTGGTTTGATAGGTGAGGGTAGAGCTCAACTAGTACTAAGTCCATCATTATGTGAAATTCACATATTTGCAGGGCACGGGAAGAGGACAGTTCCTCTCTCTGTTCTGTCTATGGTTTCCCAGGTAAATCTGGTACCCTTAAAAAATCACAGTAAGGTTAAAGCTGAGGGTGCCCAGATGCGTGCCTAGGACACGAACCCGGGCTCTGCGGACAGCTACGGACCGGTCTCTACCCCCTGTAATACCACTTCCCTAGAGGAAAAATATAAATTTCGAATCAATATAATAAATATATTGATTTATGATTGGGCTCCATATCTAATGATGTTATTCTTTGCGTCTCATATAATTTTGATATACTCAGCACCTCATGCGTCGGAACGATTGTGGTTATATGTCCGTCGCTGATTGAGAATGTTAATTCCCTCCGCTGGTATTCCCATCTTAAACAGTTCCTATCACACAATGAACATGCAGCACCAGGATGACCACCGTATAAATCTGACGTAACAATCTGGTGATTTCAATTTACAACCCGCTCTTCATTTTCACGTGATTTGTCAATCTTCCCTTGTATCTTAAACTGTTCCAACTATTTCACGCAGGAACTCGCTCTGAGAGTATACTGGGGAAATATTGTTTTTAATTATAAACCTTTGGCGATGTCCACTCATCAGATACTTCCGATCATTTCACCATATTCACCCTATTAATCTTAACTCCCTAAAATACTTTACGTTCTTCAAAGATCTGTTGTTCATTCAATTTCTTTAGGCTTCTTGAAACTGAAAACATGGTGCTATTATTAAAACTAGTCATGCCGGTGCTGACTTTGAGGCTAGATTTTAAATTTGTTTAGAAAATACTGAGCCTAAATCAATGATTTTTCAAAGGTCATAAAGATACCAAAATCATGAACAGTGAATCTTTGTTGGATTGACATTAGTTGGATTTCAAGTCCATCTTGAGGGCATTGTTCCCATTGTCATGTTCAGTCTGGATAAAACTCTTAGATGCGAATACAAATCTCTGAAACAATACCACCGCAAAACGTTAATACAGGAAAACATTCATGCGCGCGTAATTGGGGAACATAGTTCCAAAATATTTTATTCCAACCCGAGAAGTTCCAAGAAAATGATTTGAAATATTTCCAATGATACATTTTTTCAAATAAGCTAAGTTCCAATGCTTATAAATATCAAAATAGTTCTACCATGACATGATAAGGTCATGTGCGACTAGCAACCTTGCTAAAACCTGCGATGGGGGCACTTCTGGGTGAGCGACAGTTTTTAGCACCAGCGGCAACTTGACGCGGGCCTCCCTCAAGAGCGTGCGAGTGTGAAGATCACTATGGAGTCTAAAGCCATGATTCCAACGTTTAAAGTTGTCACCCTAAGCAGTGTACCCTACCACCATCTCAAAAATAAACATTTCCCGTGGAAGGATTCTGCATTATCGGGTTTCACCGCGTCGTTGTTTGATGCTGACGACAGTTTCGCCGAAGTTGCATTCGGCGTCTTCAGGTCGAAGAGGAGGGACTCGGATTTTTTCGGCGAAACTGTTGTCAGTATCAAACAACGACGCGGTGAAACCCGATAATGCAGAATCCTTCAAACCACCGCCGCGAAAACATACGCAGCCATATATTTCCCGTAGAATACCGAAAGGCAGTACTGGCAATGCGGTGCAGGCAGTACAAATAAGTTAACAACATAAATCAACAACACAATATTGCATGTTAAAGTGTTAGGCTGTCATGTTGCTAAAATTAAGTTTTATTAGGAATTCGCGTTCCTCATATTAAGGAGATATAATTTATAAAATGAAATACTTTGCCAGAAATATATTCCGGAACAAAGGATTGTTGGACAATAAAAGTCATTTGGAAATTGAAATGTTTTTATACTTTCGGATAGGAATAAGTATTTTGCCACTCATTTCATAACCGCGATATCACAAAAATATCTAAAGTTATGAGAATAAATACAAAGAAGTTTAAAATAAAGCGAATTACCAAAAGATGATATTTCCTCTCCTATCACTAACATCCATTCTATGGTTCAATTTCCAATCCAATTATTTTGGTTTCATTGTTTAGCAGTCGTTGCATTCATACCATATTGCCTGCTAAGGCCATTTGCTGAATACGATTGCCCAGGTAATATCAAAGTAACTTTTCTACACTGTACGACACTAATTTGAATTAGCTCGATGCTTAAGCTTCGTGGGTCTAAATAAATAGCTCCGCCTATGATCAAATTCTCGAAGAGAGCACTTTTGTAAATGCTACTCTACTGTTCATGTCATATGCGATTGCCTGCAATTATAAAATTTCCTCACACTTCTCAACATTTCTGTAAATTAACAATTCCTTTCTAGTAAAAAGGAAATCCCAATTACACACATTTTTATTTCCCAATTGAAGTGATTTGAAGAGAGAGATACCGAATTAATTGACAAACTACTTGAGATGGCCTCGAAAAGATCAAATGCATACAAACTATCGTCGGGCAGTCAACGTGGTTTTCGTCATCCTGGACTCAAAAAGTAAGTGCCTAACATAATAACAGACCCTTTTGTCTCCTCCCATGACAAGTGCTCGTATATAATTAATCGGATTGATCGAGTTAAACGCCAAAGATCTCGTAGTATGAGCTTCGATTCTAATATTGACTAACTGTTGAATGGCTCCGGCAAAACGTGTATTCTGATACGATGCTGAAGGAGAGAGGGATATCAGATGTTCTCAAAACTTTGCACAGATGTTTATTTTCTTCTCCGATACATTAATCTTCTTTCTTTTCGGTGGGTTTCTTCCATTACTCCAAGTAAGTGATCCAGTCATTTAATATAAAAAAGCAGTCCATTTTATAGCCAATGCGCACACATACCTGCCACCAAAATGTCAGTATAAACCCAGTATCAATATTTTACTGAAAAATTTGACAACAATATTATGACGAGGGCAATCAGTTTCAGCAGTCACAGCCATTTGTTTGTGAAATATGAGCAGAACTAGGATTTAGGCCTTAGCCCTGAGATTAGAATTAATAAGAGGCTCGAGAGCTCTTCTTGACCAGGGGAAACCGCTTTAGGTGAATTCTCAAAAGTATCGCGATAAATATGCTTAAAACAACAACCGTCGTAACGACATCTACATATTTGTGCATTCACTCAAAGAATAAATATCCATCAACTTTAAAACTCTGCTGGAGGCTTCACGAGGACAGTGATTTTCCTGCGGCTTCCATGTAAATTTTGAATTTAATTAAATTAAAAATCCCAACATTTTACAGTTTTTGGAGAGTCTTAATTCAATGCCATTCCGGCTACTATTTCAGACTTACGTATGGCAAGGGACATTTCATGACGTACCCTAATCCGCGTATCTAAAACTGGGAGTAAACACACCACCAGCTTACTTCTATACTAATATTCCTAGAAACTTAAAAATTTGAACAATTACTTTGATTTCAAATACAGCTGAATCCATTCCGCCTATTGTAGAAAAACTTCGCTCTTACCATTGGGAATACAGAGAAGCGGCTGTGTTCGTCGGCTCTAAATTGCCGCGACATTCACTCAAGCACAAGGGTCACGATCAACGATTAGTTTGTCGAATGCCGTCACTCCCCAAAATGCGACTGTGACGAGTAATGGCTTCGATCGAATGAAGGTATTCGCGACTCTTACAGATGATAAATACTATACATATATGTATATATACACTCATGTATATATATATAAAAGTTATATAGTATATAGATATTATATATATATATATATGTGTGTGTGTGTGTGTGTGTATGCATATATATATATATAAAATATCTATATATATAACTTATATATATATATATACATGTGTGTATATATACATATATGTATAGTATTTATCATCTGTAAGAGTGTATATATATATATGTATATATCATTTCGTCGAAGTAACACGGTTGAATAACAAACTTGGACAGCAACAAACAATATTATAATACATAAAAAGATGACACTCACACGCTATTTCTTGATAATTTCGACGGAATTCAGCTCCCGTCTTCATCGGAAGAAATATGACTTCTATTTCTTCCGATGAAGACGGGGCTGAATTCCGTCGAAATTATCAAGAAATAACGTGTGAGTGATCTTTTTATGTATTCTTATATTGTTTGTTGCAGTCCAATTTTGTTATATATATATATATATATATATATATATATATATATATATATATATATATAGATGATGTAGAAGCACTCACGAGAGCAATATAACATTTGGACGGCACAATAGGACACAAAATAAAATAGTTAACACGCAAAAGGACACTCACATTTTAGATTGCTTGAGCTTTCGGCCTTCTCTGATGGCTTCTTCAGGTTAGACTGAAGAGTCTGGCCCGAAAAAGGCCTCAGAGAAGGCCGAAAGCTCAAAAAATCTAAAATAAGAGTGTCCTTTGGCGTGTTATCTATTTTATTTTGTGTTCCATTGTGCCGTCCAAACGTTATTTATATGCACATTACCTCAACCAAAAGTAGCGATTATCGCAAAATAATAAGGAAATATTGTAAATTACACCAATATCTCAAATGTAAGATAACGAAGCGCCATAAAAATAAATAATTTTGATAAAAGAACACAGAAGTGAAAACGAGTTACTTAATCTTAGTAATAAATTTTTTAATGACATTTTTGTCGATGGTACTGTATGAGCAATCTTTTTCAATTTTTAAAAATTCCAAAAATGTATTCTATATAACGAAATTTTCTATTCTGACGACCAATGTTGTCCTGATTATAGAAATTCAAATTATAAATTCTGGCAGGGTGAGACCGACAAGAGAAAATACATCTACGCTCTTCGACTCAGCATTAGGAAGTTGGAAAAAAACTGAAATTTTAACGTTGAACGTAGTACTTTAATGGTTATAACATTGAATGCAAATGCGCTTTTTCAGGCTTCAACTGTCCTTGAGTTTCTTCTCCGCACCATGAGTTGGTTATTTCATATTCAACACCATCAAATCGTCGAGAGCATGATCATGTGGCCAAAAAAGGAGCTTAGGGCAGATTAAGCATCTGACCCAGGACACCCAGAATTGAAACTGAAATTTCTCTTTCGAGATGAGCAATGATATATACAAGAAATAAGAGTTTAAATTATCTTTTTAAACTTTTTTAAGAAAAAAAATGTATTAAAAAATTTGTTTACGAAATAAGCCATATTCAGCAATATGTTACCATATAAGTTTTAACAGTATTCAAATAGTTTTGACGACTTTTTTATTTTATTTTTTTTAGTGAACAGAATGTTTGACTTTGAGATTTAGTATGGATTACTGATTTGTTCACTCAGCTCACACTAAAAACAGAAATCGTGGGTTAATAGTGTTAATTTATCTGGTTAACTTTACATATTTTTTGTTGACCATATGCTTACGGTTAGTCGAATCGTATTTAATTATGCAACCACTCTAACTATCTATATTTCGTTTGCTTATATCAAATATACGTTCGAATACCATTTCAGAATAAAATTGATTTTGAATTGTTATTTATTCATAAAATATTCTATGCCCTGGTATAACTGTGAGATATATTCATTATCTCAGCGGAAACAGTTCCAACAGAATGATTATTGTCTCCATCAGCATTAGAGGCCAGAATACTATATATCTCAATTTTTTAGAGTCAAATATGTTATTTTATTTGGCTCAATTATCTGAAATTAAATTATGTGTATGCATATTGGCAGTTAGGAGGTGTCCATTACTTTGTAGAAATTTGTATTATTTTCAAATAATAAATAAAATTTAAACTTCTATTTAGGCTGAACTTCCTATAACTGAGGTTTTATTTCGACTGTACGATACGTATCATATAAAACAAGTGACTAGGGTTACCAATAACATTGTGTCCAAATTATCCATGAGTTTTCATTTTCATTGTAATTGGTATTATATATTATCGTAAAACCCTTTCACTTTATAATGAATTGGGTGGTGAATCAAAATTTTCAAAAAAATAAATTGATTTTCTGACAATCATAATCATTTTATGATTAGCACTTGTTTTCTTGATTTTGAAATTACCCGTATTTAATAGATTTAAAATAGTTTTACTTGATTTAACTCAATCTTTAATGTTATTGATCTGTCTTTTATAAATGAAACTTTCAATGCATATCTTGAAGTATTAAGATCATTCTCATAAAATCTTGATGCCGCTATACAGTATCCTCAGGTTCTTAAATTTTGGAAATGCTAATCTATTAGTAAGTTATAGGATGATTCACACATCGATTTTGATCTTTTATAGAATTATTATGCTACAATACGGTGTTCTAAGTCTTTCCTCGACTCTAAAGACAAAATTTAGTTTAGACCTCATGACTGTTACCAGCCGCTTCGAATTGTATAAAATTGACAACGGGGACGAGGAAATTTCTCAAACTTCGTATGAGTAATAATAATGTTTTATGGCATTTTTATGAGGATTTTTTAAATTTTTCATCTCCCATGGTTTAACTGTTTGTTTTGATATATTCATTACTACGTAGCATTACTGGATGAATACTGGCTGATTACATTAACACCTTACATACCATTTATTACCCATGCATGATATTTGGATAAATAAATATATAGTATTACTATTGGTAAGTAACTTATGGCCAGGATTATTGAGCAACTTGTCATGATCGAGATATAGCTTTATAGAGGATCAATAGAAAGATGTCTCTATACCATTTTGTCCCTTTTCACCTGCCCGTGTTCGAAACTCCCAAGAGCTATTCTCCTAAATAACAATTTGGAGATTCTTCCATTTCACAAGATCCAGTGCGTTGGCGTGGTTACTTTTCACTTCTATGCAATGGTCCCTAATTAATATTAATGTAAACTTCATCCGGTATCTACTTCAATCATAATGCTACGTACAATGTAATATGGGTATTTAAGAGATTCAGTGAAGTATGTACGTTTGTTTGATTATGTTCGATCCAATGTATTAATTAGAGAACCGACTTTCCTTGATATTGGAATATTTTAGTATCATATTATGTTACAATCATTCCTATACGTATTCAATACTAGCACTAGTATTTGCGGTACCTACATCTGCCGCAGGGCAAGGTACATGAAAATTGGTAGAACATCTTGCAAGATTGGAATAAACGATTTTTAGTTGTTTTTCGGATTTAATTACGCCAGAATTTGGATGCCATATCTTCTTGGATGGAAATTAACCAGTCTAACTTTCATCCAAATCGAAAAATGTCCCACCCTGCCGAAATACGATTAAATGCTGAAAAAATACCCATGATTTATTTTATTTATCGTTCAAAAGTATACCGATGGCTGTGAAATGTACTGACGAGCTTTCGTTACAATATCTGGAAGCATTAACTCCCTGCGCGAGCGTACCTTAAACGCTTCGGGAGTTTAAATGAACGCCTCGCGTTATTCACGCAATTCGCGCCACTAACAGAATCTCCCGTCGAGGTCTCACCTAATCCTACTACATTTGATATATTTTCATGGTTTTACTATCAAAAAGGGCCCTTTATTTTGTATCGTCCTCTTTATTTAATGGGAGTGGTTCCTAATCTGTATGAAAATGTAATTTGGATTTAGGGCTGCTTAATTTATCGTCATGATACGTTCAATATTATTTTGCTGCTCTCTGTATTACGTATACCCGTTTACGTGCAATAATCATTTCTCCTTATAATGCCGTATCGCTTGACCGAAATACATATATCAGAAAAATCATTATGGACTTATTTTCTGCAGAAAAGATATTCAACACGAGGTATTCTTTCGTTTCACAATTATTCTCTATTCGATTAGCTCCCGACCTAAAACCGCGTCAAACTTTCCTATTCCCATAATTGATTCTGGAAAATTTTCGCGACCACGTATCATCAACCTTGTTGCTTATTCTTGTACATTTTCTTCTGAGTAGCGTCTACTCATAAGCTAATGGGAGGGGGTCTCGTTCCCACGCCGATGGTCGACGAAGAAATGTCATTATGTCAACGGTTTACCGAAACTAATGGCCTGAAATTTTCATGAATACATTTAGTTCGTTCAAAATATCCGAAAAGTCTCAATTCGTGATGATAATTCTATTACAATTTCATTTTTCAAAAGACCCTAAATTAAACGTTATTTTTGAAACATTCTAAACACGTTAACACGTTGGCTCCGGTGAGTGTGACCGGTGATTCTCACCTTTGTGTTTTTTTTTGGTGATTATCTTCACCGATGATTCTCACCTGAGGAAAATATACTCAGGTATATTAAACACAAACACATACGATACTCAGTGCAATTGATCTTATATTTCATTCTTTTTTAGATGGCTTCTCATGCAAGCCGGTAGCTTGCCACACAGATGTATTTTACATGTTTTTATGACTCATCGCAATCCTTATCTTGCTTTAAACACACACACAAACATACATTATATATATATATATGTATATATATATATGTATATATATATTTTATATATATATATATATATATATATATATATATATATATATATATATATATATATATATATATATATATATATATATGCTTTCGTAGACGTAACACGGAAGTGCCGATTAGTACATTACACAGTAACACACACTATAGAAACACAAAAAAAGGAACACTCACACGTTATTTCTTGATAATTTCGACGGAATTCTACTCCGTCTTCATCGTAAAATATAGAAGTAATGACTGAGAATGACAGTCATGTGTGTGTTACTGTGTAATGTACTGTGGAAAGCATATATATATATATATAACATAAAGAAAATTCCTAGAATGGCTTCGCAGTTCGGTCATGGGTGGAAATAAAGGGGTAGAGGGGGTGATAAGGTAATGAATTAAGCATATCACAAAAAGGGCTCACTAAAAAGCAATAAAGAGTGAAATATTTTCAAAATGTTTACGCACTCTACTTAGAGATACGCAGCAGGGTTAGTTGGTCCCCCACCCTGAAGCAAAAATCCTCTTACTGTTCCATTTTGATAACATGTGAACTGTCGCTGAAGACAACTCAATAATATTATCTTTCTTGGATAGAAAAAAGTGCACCCATCTGTTACGTACGCTAAGCCTAATTAAATAATTTAAAAAATATCCCTAAATTGTTGGAATACAAAATCTGACTAACCAGAAAATCAAGATGGAAAATAAATGATACAACCTCAACGATACACCTTAATTCTGTCCCAGGGGTACGCGTTGGAATAGTCTTTTTTTTAAATAAATGTACCTTTTTCAGTAGCCCTTTCGATTTTCGTAAAATTCCGGAAATTATTTTCATTTATTAATTTGTTTTAACAAAAAAAAAACGTTCCCGCGGATTATCATTAATGTCTATTAGGTGAGAGACATCTTGTCATCCTTGGTCAGCCAACATATAATTTTAGAATGTTTAATACTGTTTTCCAATTCATGCCTTACATTGAAATAGAACTATTATAAAATCTTCTCGTGGTTTGAGAGATTTGCCGAAATCCCCACAAAATAACTGGTAACTAATTCTTGTAATTCAATTCCTTTAGGAAGGTCGCACACCTGTTGTCCCGAATGAATACATAAATAAATAATTCCGAGAATTCTCGAAAGATTTCGAAGGCAAAGTTGTTGTCAAGAGTGCATTCCAAAACATTCACAGACGCCAGTGTCGAAAATTTGTTTGGTCACACGTTGCCGTGGGCAACGTCGCCTGTTCGCCTGGTGACCGAACCCGGAATTATTCGCAGTCATGGACGACAGCAAACTGTGTGCGATTTCGAGTAGGGATTCAAGTCAATCACAAGTAGATTGACAGTTCATCGCAGAAACGTCGCATGCGCTGAGATTGGACTAATGAACATTCCCTTGGTGGGGAAAGGATATATACTGCACGTGGTAGCATTTGAACGTACATAGGCTGAGAGCACATGTATAAATGATTTTCAACAGAAGAGCACTGAAAAACTGAAAGGAAATAAAGAATGCAGTATCTATGGATGCTTGCTTGAGGATAAACTGAACTGAAACCTCACGGGAAGGGAAAAATATATCTTAAAAGGAAGAGTAAGTAAAGCTTGTGGCAATTTGAAAGGAAGGGCAATTGAGTGCGCTGAACACCTAAGTGGAAAAGGTGTGAACGGAAGAAATAAAGATGGAATGAAGAAATGAAAGCTTCCGGGAGTTTAAAGAAAGAAACTCATTAAGGGTTGAATGCGGCTGTTGATTGATTGCAGGTGTCGACAAATGTCAGAAATTGTGTAAAAATGTATGAAGTTTACCAAGAGAAATGAAAGCACAAGAGGAGCGAAACAATGCCCTCAAGGACACCCAAGAAATAACACGATTGATGGGTTATACGTGGGTGGTCCCATAAGTACCCCGCCTAAACTAGAGATGACGGTAGTTGTTTGAAAAATATCACTATAATAGAAAGTATGCAATTTAGAAAGCATGCATTTCAAGTTTGAAGACGTCACGTTGTTTAGTATTTGTTTGGCATTCTTCAATAGTGAACGTTTTCATTGAAATTGTGAAAATGGAGAAAATTGGTCATCGTTATGTGATACAACACTTTTATTTGAAAGGCCTCTGCCCAACCAATATAAAAGCTGAACTGGATTCTACTCTGGGTGCGTCTGCTCCTTCGTTTACAACAGTAAAATATTGGGTAGCAGAGTTTAAACGAGGCCGTACGAGCTGTCAAGACGAGTATCGCATTGGTCGACCAAATGAAATGACAACTTCAGAAACGGTGAAGAAAATCCACAAAGTGATACTGGATAATCGTCGACTGAAAGTACGCGAGCTAGCAGACAGTAGGCATTTCAAAAAGAAAAATTTTCTTCGAAAACTGCAAATTTGGATATGAGAAAGCTGTGTGTAAGATGAGTATCGCGTTTGCTCACACTCGAGCAAAACCAGTGTCGTGAAGATATTTCAATTGAGTGTTTAGCAAAGTTTCACAGCAACAAAGTAGAATTTTTGCGCCGTTTAATAACTATGGATGAAGCATTGCTCCAGTACTTCCACACTCGAGACAAAAGAACAATCAAAACAATGGATTCCAAAGGGTTTCCAAAAAAGGTGAAGAGCGTTTATCTGCAGGCAAGGTCATGGCGTCGGTTTTTTGGGATGCGCGTGGGATAATGTTCATTGACTATCTTGAAGAAGGAAAAATTATCTAAGGCGAGTATTACGCGAACTTAATGCAACGTTTGAGCGAAGAAATCAAGCAAAAGTGACCGCATTTGGCTAAGGAGAAAGTGTTGTTTCATCAAGACAATGCACCAGCTAACAAATCAGTTATTGCAAGGGCCAAAATTCATTAATTTAAGTTTGAATTGCAACTCATGCACCCTATTCGCCAGATTTAGCTCCCTCGGATAATTTTCTGTTCGTATACATGAAAAAAAGGCTCGGTGGTCAAGGATTTTCCAACCATGAAGAAGTGATGCCGGCAGTTAATGCCTATTTTGAGGAGCAAGACAATTCTTATTATAAAAAGGATATCGAACACATTGAACATCGCTAGGAAAACTGTTTAGAGCTGACAGGAGATTATGTTGAAAAATAAATACATTTTCTTCCAAAATGTTTGTTTTTTCTTTGTTCGGTCGGGATTACCCTCGTACAGATTTTCTTTTTTATATTCTTTGTATTAGTGACCTCCACTCGCCATAGATTAGAGTTAAATCGGGTAAAGGAATAGTTGAAACAGAAAAGATTAAAAAAAGTGGAATGATTATATAGAGGAACTGAATTATGAAAAAATGAGGCCTTGGGTTAGACATTGAGAGAGAATTAGTTAGGAGGATAGTTTAGGTCCAGGTTGACTATACGACGATACCGAAAATGACTGCTCTATTCGCAGAAAATGAATGGTTGCACAAAAATGCAATTTTTGACGAAATATCGGTTCAAGAAAACTTTGAGTGATTTCGAATTCGGATCTATATTTCAAATTAATCTACCGGTTAAGGTAGGTTTTGGATGGACACAACTGCCAAATAAATATTTTATTACTCCTAACAAAACACAATCCAGCAACCTACTCCACATCAGGTTTTTCTTCATCTCTGAGTACTTCTTTCCTTCCTTCATCCCCTCCAACATGCCTATCCTGCTCCTACCCTTTCCACGTTTGCCTAACATTCTCCCCTATATTACAGTCTTTAACATCCCACTCCCGATTAATACGCCCTTCATCCATTTTTCCTGCCTCCATAGTATTTCTCCCAACAAACCCTTCTCTTCGCCCACCGTACCAAGTACTTCCTCATTTGTTTGCCTTTCGGTCCATTTCACCTCCTCCATTCTTCTCCACCCACATTTCAAAAGTCTCTAATCTACGTCTACCCTCCTGCTTCAATGACCACGTTTCCGCGCCGTGCATTGCTACGCTCCATATCAAAGTTTTTACGAGTCTTTTCTTGAAGTCCTTACTCAACGTCCCCGTCATCAACTCCCTCCTCCTTGTGAAAGCCTCTTTGCCCAGCGAAATTCTTCTCCTTACGTCCCTACTACTTTGACCGTGTCGGTCCAAAACACTTCCGAGATACGTAAACTGTTTCACCTGCTCTAGTTTATGAACTCCTATGTTAACGTTTAACTTATACTTCCTCTTTTAGGAAAACCACATGACCTTCGTTTTGTTTACATTTATTCCTCCCCTGTTTCTATCGCCCTGACTTTCCAATTCACTCAGCAATGCTTGCAATCCCTTGGCTGACAAACTTGGCTTGATCATCTAACTGATTTAACGAATTCCCCACCGACTTTCATTCCCCTCTCCCGTTCTTCCCATTCCGCTTTAACCATTTCCTCCACATATGAGCTGAACCATTACGGGTGATAAAGGACATCCCTGCCCTACTAATCTTCTTAACACTGCCCATACATCCATCCAAAGCCCTTTTTAAACGCCCCGTGACAACTGCTCTTCCATCCAAATACGCCTCTCTTTGTTTGGCCCTCAACCATTTATGGCCGTCTGCGGTTTCTATTCTCATTTCCTTTCCATTCTCGCGTTCCCAATAATATTATAGTCCCAAGGTTTGCCCATCCATATCACTTCTCTCTCCCTTATCCTATTGTTCTTTCCTCACTCCATTTGGCACTTCAACCTTCCTTTTGGCCAACCGCATCCGTCTCCAACGTCATTTTTCAGAGAGTCCAATTCTTCTCTGACCCCTTCTTCTCGTGGTTCATATGTCTGATCCATTAGTCCCATGATAAATCTTTCGCTTAATTCTTCATTGTTTTTTAAGTTCGTCTTACTTGAGCGTTGCATTGAATTTTTGTGGCAAACGCATTATTACCTTGAGCTTATCTCCGTCGAAAACATTTTTCAGGTGTTACTACTTCCAAGGTAGTTGAAAGTTTTCGCTCCTATCATTAATAATGATCAAGATTAAATTGTAGAGATAATAAAAAAATCGCTTAAATATTTTCATGTTTAATTTTCACGGCAAAGGAAGAGTCGTCAAGATTACCACTAGGAGTAATGATCGCAAAATTGTTTTATATGAATGTCTCTCTCTCTTTGATAACGAAATTGTGGTTCAATATCTCAAAGAGCGAAACATTTGCAAGAGATCGAAGGTTATAGTAATATTTCCGCTGACGAGCTGTTAGTTTATTTTTCTGTATTAATCACAGGAATATGGCCCGACGGATCTGGCCCTGGAAACGACTCTCTTTGTTTTCTATCCGATTTCAGGTAATCCAAGTCAAGTCAAAAGCAATTAATCCGTCTGTCTATTACAACTGGATCAAAAGATAATGAAATTATACAGAAGTCCGACAGAGTTCGATGGTCAGCTCCATGGAAATACAGTTAATTGATCAGTTACGACAAAAACTCCATAGCACTCGTTGAGTGTAGACACAAATAATGTTAATTTATCAACATGCTCCTTGTTCATAATTTCGTGGTCTCGTCAAACATATGTTGACTATTTCTTAATTTCTATATCACCTGATTATATTCTCCGGGTAGATTGGACTGTGTGTTTCTGCCATCATTAAACATAATTATTATTCACTATTAATCAGTAGCAGTAAGGCATTCGTTATTCTGCGATCCATGAATTAATCAATAAAATCACAAAGTGTCTTTCGGAAAAATTAGGCTCATAAACGTCTTATGTTTACCAACACCAGCTATGTGGTTTACCCATTAAAAATTTTTCGTGGCAACAGACGAACGAAATAATTAGAATTTTAATACTCCGTGATGAATTTATGCATGTCCGTCCTTATCTGGAGATTTTAAAAAGACCGTTGCTCTCCTCTGAATTTTATGAACGCCGAGGTCGCGCCAGAGTTAGATTGCGGATTATGATGAATTTGACCCGTTTCCCATATCAGCAACAGCCTACCTCGTACGTAGGCGGTTTTTCCATGCCCGTCGTAGGACTATCAATCGTGCGATATTTTTAAACCTTCGCAAAAATTAAAAATAAAATTCCCGTTCAAATGAATAACATGAATAAAAATGAATAAAAATGAATGAATGAAAATAAATGAATAAAAATGAATAACATTTACGTAATGGGAAGCTCATTTTCGCTCCATCTTCTTCAATGCCGACTCACTGATTTCTCGAATGTTTCTACGACGATTAAACTAGTCCGTTTTCCAAATTAAACATTTTTATGATAACGAGCGTTTGCGAACGGACACGTGGGAGGTATGTATCCACGATAAAATCATTGCCAAGTAACAATAATCTTTCAGAATCAATTCCAACGTAGATGTAATTTTACTAACAATTTCGAACGACGGGCATGGTAGTCATTTTATATATTGAAGTGTTACATTACCGACGCGAGCTTAACGCTCTTTGAACTTCTGAAGAATAAAAAAATACTTCAGCCCCTAAGCTTTTCCGTCATCAGGGTCGGGTCCTGTCCGTTCCCCCGTCCCTGAAGCATTCACCGAACACACCCTTCCACCTTCTCTCCCCTTTACTCTGTTCCAATGATTTATGTTACTTTGATTAGTGTATTAACTTTGATTAGTGTCTCCTTAATTGGGAAGCAACAATCTTGGCACCTATTTTCAGTGGCTCGATGAAGACCGGAAATGTGTGACTTCAACTATGAGTCACATTTTGTAATTTCTAAGACGGTTGCAGCAAAAATGATACGTAATGTGAGACTTAAAATCCACGCCATCGAAATGAATCCGAAATTTTTTGTCTTCTGTTGAGCAATATTATTCTGGCCAAATACATGTATCTGATGCAATAAATATACGTGATTTAATGCTATTGCTATGTTCAACAGAGGAAGGCCATGCTCAATAAGAAGAACATTTTCAACAGAGGAAGACCATGTTTGATAGGAAGACCATGTTCAATAGAGAAATACCACGTTCAATAGAGGAAGACATGTTAAATAGAGGAGGACCATGTTCAATAGAGGACCATATTAATATGGAAGAACATTTTCAATAGAGGAAGACCATGCTCAATAGAGAAGGCCACTTTCAATAGAGGAAAACTGTTCGATAGGAGGATCATGTTCAATAGGAAAGCCATGTTCAATAGTTGAAGACCATGCCTGTTAGGGGAAGACCACGCTCGATAGGAAGAACATGTTCAATAGAGAAAGGCCATTTCCGATAGAGGAAGACCATGTTCAATAGGAAAACCATGGTCCATAAACATCTACATAATACCCCGCAAGCAGCCGCAGGGGCGTGTGGCGTGGGGTGTTAGGTCACCACCCGTAAAATGGAGCCAAACCCCATGCAAAATCAACACATACACGCAAACCTTTACCCACCGTGGCGTATACTGTACATTTAAGCGAAAATTCTTTCATTTTACACACATGCAAATGCATATACTATCATCTAACAAATAATTTTACCTTAGAAATTTATCCAGTAACGTGCAAGCTAGAATTTGAAAAGCAAGAAGGCGAAATTCCACTACTATATGAACATGCAACATACGACGGTGTCCTCCCTAAGGAAACAGGTAGGGAATGTGACCCAACGTTGCAGGTAGCGGGAGGGTCCCCCCACAGAGAGAGACGAGGGATGGGAGGGGGACTCTTAAGGAAGACAATATTCACTAGAGAAAGTCCATGTTCGATCAAGAGCAAGTAATCGGGGATATCGGAGATGGAGGCGGCCCCTGAACCCCTAATCGCTACGGCCCGCGTTATCCATGTTTCGGGTCGACCTACTGGTCCTCTCCCATCTTTCCCCGCAGTCCCTCTCGCGGCCACTTTTCGGCAGGTGGATCTCCTCTCTGAAATCTAAGGAATGCCAAGTTAGTTATCAGGGGCAATGGTCAGTTTAGTGGGAGGGGTCAGCGACCTTCGATCCGGGCACCCACCCGCCTGCCTCCGGTTGTTGTCGGCGAGCGAAATTGGGGGATGATCATCGTCTCCGGGGGGATGTCCGGAGCGAGCAGAGCAAGCAGCATGCACCCGGCGGTGACCTCGACCCACCTCCACTCGCGACGGCCCTCGAACCGATTGAGCAGCATTGAGACGGGAGGCGTGACGCGAGTGGACGAAGATAGGACCGACCGTTGAAAACACGCTTTGTCATGCCTGCCACGGAGAAATACATACTTACTAAGGCTGGCTACCCTTTAGCCTCCGGGCTATCGGACGCTGGTCAACGCTCTCATTCATGGAAGGAAAATCCCGACGATGCCATTTCGCCTTTGACCCGGGCTAAGAATATGCGTGGTGGCAAGAACCTTGAGGCAAGATTGCAGAACTGTCGTAGAACCGTCGAAAAAGAACACAGTCGCCTCCCGAAGTCTGAGGCCGAAAACAAGGATGGCGTTTACGACACACATATTGTTTGTGAACAAAAGAAAATATCTCTTTACACGTGCCTGTGAACTGGTCTTGCTCTAGAATTTTTAGTTCCACAGAGTAATCAACACGAAGGTCGGTTTTAATGGCTCAGCTAATACTAAGCCCAACGACCGGAGTGAAATTCACACATCAGGGCGAAAAGACGGGGGGGGGGGAGTGTTCCTTATTTCCTGTGTTGCCTGTGGTTTCCCAGGAAGAGCAGGTACCCGAAAAATCACACACCCTGTGTGAAGCTGAGTGTGTCAGTCTGAGGACCTTAAAAACAACCTTTTAGGTTTCAATATTTTTGGCAATCATTGATTCTAGTTCATCATTGGATTCAAATGAGCTGAATGGAATTTGATAAGCAGCTGACTGGCAGGAAAATATTTTTCTCCTTTCAGGTTTTCCGTCGGTCGCCGCCCGCGTTCGTGACACGATGACGTGAAAGGCCACAACCCTGGGGAGCCCCTGTTCTTAGGAGGGAATTACCTACAGGGTTTCCCTCCTGAGAACTGAAATATACCTCCACAAGCCTGGCTAAATATACCCGAGTATTTTTTGTCATCAATCGGCAATTAGTACAGTAAGCGATGAATCCATTGGAAATCAATATCTCGCAGGGATGTCATCCAAAAATCTTTTAGAAAAAGCTCGAATATAGGCTCAGAATTTTTTTCACTCGTCGCAATTCATGCGTCTAAATTTTCGCTCCCACCCATCGCCGAGTCATTTAAAGAGAAGTTTCATTTGCGTTGGTTACACTCCATTACAAGTCGGGCATCTGCTTTCGGATGGGAATTATTTTGGAAACATTAATTGGGTCTTTTTTCGTTAATAATCCCTAAGAACGAATGAAAAACGTTAAATTTTTGGCGGAAAAGCAACTGGGAATCAAGGCTTAATCTATCGGAATTGTACATAACCTATGATCTAATTTTTGACATTTTATTATTAGTAGATACCTACTGACTCAGGGTAGGTTTTTGATGCATCCTGGCATCAAATTCTACAGTTTCGAGACCACTCAAGTCTGTTGACATGTATGGAGCGTCAAGTGAGTTTTTTTAAATTTTTTTATCTTTTAAGAAAACATAAAACAATGCTGGTGGGCTTGTACAAACAAAGCATTCGCATTCTATCTATGAACTGTTTCCTAGCAAAATTCCCATTTTGAAACTTTATGTCGGTGGAACAAGCGAACCAACTGTGTTTCGACCGAGCCATGGAAAACCCAGCCGCCCCGCCGAATCAACTCAGTCCGATATCAATTGGGAAGGTCAGCTCCAAAATGCTTCCGTCACCACGGGAGATTAGTTGCGTCCTCTGGGGAGAAACGATGCTTTAATTTTCTTATCTCATCACGTCTACATGTATGTAATGAGTTTCTAATCCTCATCCACGGTCGCGGTCATATTTCTTTGCGCAGTCTTGGTCCCGCTGATCCCCTAGATCGTATCCCAAATCATTGCCTTCAGCAAAGCGGTATTATGTTGCTATGGTACGTAAACATTTCAGACGACCTTCCCACCGATACAAATGAAACTCCCTTTCAGAATCAGATCAGTGTTTCTCTTCCAACAATTTACCAATAAGAGACCCAGAAATAAAAAGATCATAACCAGTGGTGCATAGCCCGCGGCAAGAAGGGGATAGCGGCCCGTGACTGCTTTTTATGCGGCCCGCGACTGCGGAAGTTGATTTTTTAGAATGATATTGTATATCTTAAAACGATATCTTACACTATCACTTTTTCACAATGGGTATAGGAAAACACCTAATAATGGTTCTAAATTTCATCATGTCTGTTTTTCAGTTAATTTTTGCACCTATAAATGTGATAGACCAATCCAACTTGATGAAGTACGGAGCACGAACCTGCGTTAAACTTGCAAACATTTTTGCAATTGGCCCCTCGAGTTTGTAGAAGAGATGTCGTGCGACGATTTAACAGGCAAAGGTTGTGCAACACTGACAAAGTGAAGCACTCGCAACTCTCTCTGAAGCACTAGCAACCTGCTTTCATCTTCATGGGTTATTTATGATGGTATTGCCCATGCACACAGAAAAAAATCATAATATTTCACGAAAGTGAAATCTAAAATCAAGAAACGATATTATATATTACGGAAATTCGCCCACTTGATAATTTGGTAAAACGACGAGGCTACGTCTTTTGCGTGAAATAAATTGAGAGTTTATGGCCAAATATCTACAGGTATAAATAAATTGAGAGTTTATGGCCAAATATCTATGGTAAACTACTGTGCATTTTGAAGGAGGGTGATGCCCTAACCAATAAATAATATTATTTTCATTACTACTCAGCCAGTTGGTTCCGCCGATTGGCCTTCAGTCACCTCCCCGGACACCACGACAAGACTCGGCAGACAAGGAGAAGAGGAACGCGTGGGCTCAGCGTCATCAATGCGGGCGGGCATTGCGGGAATTCCCGTCATTACTTCATGCACCTAACCGGGCAAACGAAATAAGGCCACTCGGGTGCCATTGAATGGCCAGATAAGTCACTGGTAGGGCGGTTGTTTGCGCTGAGCAGAACGGGTGCTTTCACTTCAGGGGAGCGCGGGTGGAGGTCACTAGCCCAAGTGGAGTCGTGCTATATTTCGAAGTGTGGATTTCGATACACAATAGATATTAATATAAATCCGCATATCGATCGCTTAGCCGCCGATCAATTCGATTTGCTGCTTTGCGATATTCAATATTATGCTATATTGTTCATCATTCGATATCATGTAATCTAACACTGCATGCAGGTCAAACGCCCTTGCGGGGTATTGTGTAGATGTAGTTCTAGATGCACCACGATTTAGTAAGGCCATGTTTGGAATATACTTTTTTTAAATTTAATTAAGGAATTGGATAAGGTTAGGAGAAAATCCGCTAGATATGTTAAAAATTGCTAAGAGATGAGAGCAAGCGTGACGAGTATGTTGGAGGAATAAGATTGGGAGCTCCTTGTTTCTCAAAGAGAGCCGGAAATAATTGAAGACTTTTAGAATGGACATCTGAATTACCTGTAAGACTAAAATGTAATGATTTAGTCAAAAAAACCATTATTACATGAGATAGAAATGATAAATTGAGCTTCTTACAGCATTTTTTAAAGACTGATTGTATTAAGTAATATTATCTTAAGTTTTTTAAATGGTTAACTGACTTTAAACTACTGGTTAAAACCCTTTAAAACTTGAGGAAATATTATTTAACATGGTCAGTATGTGCATATGTGCACGAGTATTTTTGTAAATTATCTAATATATGTTCAAATGCTTGCCTGAACTAATATTTGTGAATGTATGGGTGGTGTGGGTGGGGTACCCTACCAGCAGAGGTGATCAACAATGACACGAATGTGGTCTATTCCCGAACACACTCAAATTCAACTTAAAATATCGAAATAACTTCAAATTAAAATATCAAACGGTCCTATGTCCTATCTGAACTGCGACTTATGAAGTTCGGAACATGATTGCCTACATGAAATAAATATTGAGGTGGTTGAAGATAGATCGATTATAGCGACGAGACTTATCGGGTATCTCGAGCGATATTTGCGATACTTGGTATATCGGGTAATATTAACCACATCGGGCATTCCAAGATACACAGGAAATGATACGACAAATAATTTATTGGAGTCATTCCCTGATGTGTATCGAGATTCAAGAATTTCTCAGTATAAAAAAATTACAATAGAAATAGATAAAAATAACAATGCAGAAATAAAAAAATTGAATGTTCAATTTTCATTCTTTTAAAATCATGCGTAAATAAAATACTGGAATATAAATGTTCCCGTCGGTTAGATGACCATCTACTGGGGACTGCTCCATTTTTTTCATTTCTTCCATACTGCCTCGCCCCCTCTGTCACTCTCATAGATTATTACAGAGATGTTCCTCTCTTCCTGAGATTTTCATAATTCCTCATCTTCATTCCCCCCTGGCCATAGCGGCGCCTACTAACGCATGTCAAACCATAGTCACCCTACTCGGATAATAAATCTACTCGGTATCTCGTCCCTTAATTCTCTCTCTACGTACTTGTACATGACTTTGCAGATTAAACTATCTTCATACTATTCTATTACCAGTGCATTTAGTCCATATAATTTTATCGCCAGCTAATTTACCATCTGAACTCTTCTATTTTTACCTCAAAACATCCTACATACCCTCCTTATTATTTCATCGATGAAGCTTACGTATTTTGGCATAATGATCACTTTCATACGTCAATGAGGGAAGAATGACAGTTTCATAACATGCCATTTTTTTTGCCTCAGACAAAAATTCGTTTACCTGATATTCTCCACATATTGCCCAGATAGTCCTATGGGTAGGGCGTGGACTTGATTGCTCGGTCTCGATGCTGGGTGACGATTTGTGGCACCCTTTCCACTTGACCCAAGCAGAGCATTTTTTCGGGTTCCAGATATTCATGGGAAACAAAAGGTGGCTAGGGGAACAATAAATTGGGCCCCTTATTGCCTTGCTATTATCGGTCAATTAATGTTTTTTTAATTAACGCGAATAGTACACGAATCATACCGTATATACATGATTTAATGCGATCTTAACCCTTTCCATATCCCTCAAGCTTATCTTCGAACTAATTACTATGGTGGCTCACATAATACCGCCGAAAACTCTCTACCTTAATTTCCACGCTTTTAAATTCTCTCATCCACCCAACATCCTTCGCATATACACGCATATTGAATGTATTCACTTACTTTCGTTAATTTTAATTTAGAATAATAATGCATATAGTAACAATAAAAATGGTTACTTTCTCATCGAGTTCAGTCATATGTTTTGTTAAGTCTTTCGCAAATAACGCATATCTTCCTGCTCGCTTAACCTCATTAAAGGCGGTGACCTGGTGACCGATATACCTTTGCTGTTGAGTACTTTCTTCACACATCTGCATTGACGCCGGAGTCCCTTCTGCCCATGTCCTGCCCACCCAGGCATTAGTTCGCACAAAGTACTATCGCCGGTATTTTGTATGTCATCTTCATATCCCGTCGACCGCATAGAACATATCGTGGAACGACTCTATTCATGCATTGCCCATATTATAGCTGTGTCCAGACTCGTCATTTAGGCACTTAAATCGCCGGATTTGGGGTGGACGCCATTTCGAAGGGTGTCCAAACTCGCCAGGCAGGGGAGAGGGTGCAAATTTAGGCACCTATTTTGACCCCCTGAATTAGGACACAGGAAGTGTATCCTAAATACGCCAAATTGTAACCCTATCATTCCAAGTGCTAAAAGCGAGACGGCTAGCCGAAGAATAATCGCCTTGGCGGGAGTGTATAATATTTGATGGTCACAATTACTTTGGTTATTTCTTTTAAAGACCACTCAGAGCTTTTCAAAGGCAACAGAAATTTGGCGTCTTCTGCATGATAGCAGTTTAATTCTTGTAATAGCTTTTTTTTATCAGGTTACTGAATTCAAATATGTGGAATGTAGAGGTTAGAACATTACTCTGTTTGGTGCTCCATTTCTTGACTAAGCACATCGTATTTGTCATCGTGTTTGTATCCATACCTCGTTTGTATACTTGTTAAACCTTATTTCGGTATATAAACACTACGGAAAATAATCTTCAAGCGTAATGTTGTGTTTGGATAGTGCAAGTATTTAGTAATGCCCTTAATAAAAATATAATGTCTACATTAATCCAACTTTGTAATCATAAGTCGATCGCCAAACCTTTGCCAAAGGATTCGCCGTTTCACTACGTGGGACTACTAAGTTATATCACCAACCAAAATGAAAAAGTGCTAACAAAGACTAATTGTAGGGTAAATATTGTATTGGTACCAAGCTTAACTTATAAAAATAAAACATTTGGTAAGAAATTCACGCATAAATATAAATGAACCACTCACTACACAAAGCATATCTTAAAACGATTACTCACTAGGATAAATGACCCAAAAATTTCCCTAGAGTAAAGCAAAAAATAATTAAGATGAAAAGTTTGAAAATATTGAAATTCAATACTATCTGACCTGATAACTAAAGTAAAATATAAAAAAAACGGATAACCTAGTTCAATATTGTCCGATAAGAGAAAATTAATACAAAACTGGTACAAAAAGTCGCCCAAACTACTCAATTTAAAAAGAAATAAATGGAAAACTTTAAAAAAAAGATTGACGCATGAATTGTGAAGTGAACTCAGAATCACTCAAAAACCATTACGCGGTTTTGCAACTCCATACATATGTTTGCAGAAGCTATATCAAATACCAAAATGTTTACATTCGGAAGTCATATGTTTATTCCTATTTCTTAGTAGCATAGATGGCAGTACTTTGGCATGGGGTGTCCAAACTCAAACTGCCTCTTCATTAGGCACCTTACATATAGGCACATTAAAGCATGCTCCCTAATGGCTTACGAGTCTGGACGCAGCTAAGATCGTCGTTCACATTTTCGAACAACTCCAATCTTTTTGCATTGAATGCTTTCGTATCAATCTTTACCTAAACGTACAAGGTATGAGCGACTGAATCGAAATTTTCGATAGAGTAGTCTCAATATATCCCATGACATTTTAAAGGATCATCCAGAGAATGGAATCTTCAAGGTCTCTCCCAAAAATAATTAGAATTAATCTGTGGGAAAATTTATTCCAGATAATAGAACAAATTGCTAAAATTATTCATTAGAGCTCCTTCATGTATCGACCCACCAATGCCAGTGCCTCCTCCAGTTGTGGTATGCTTCCTGTAAGGTATCAACAGGACTCTATTTGAGGCAACTCGTCAAGGCATCTTTGACATTATCCAGTGGCCCAAAATGGTAGTAAAAGGGATTATACTTGGGTCATACTCAAAGACCCATGTCTCGTCACCAGTAACCACCTATTCTAAAAAATTTGGATCACTTTCACAGTGATCCAAGAGGTCCAAGATAAGATTTTCACACAAGCAGTCTCCCAACAGCACCTTGGTGACCGTCTTAGAAAATCTTTCTCATGGCTAAATCTTCTGTAAGCATGCAATGCACTGTGGATTTCTGAATATTGTACTCTTCTACCAACATCCTGACACTTGGGAGCCAATCAGAATTGAGCATGTGTCTCACTTTTTGCACATTTTCTTCACACTGTGTTGTTGATGGATGTCCAGGGCATTTCTCATTGTCAATCTCCTCTCTAGCCTCCCGGGACATCTTGTGCCAGCGGAAAACCATTCCTCAGGGCATTGCCGCATCTCCCGAACCCGATTTTTCAAGTTTACCACAAAATTTTATCGCGTATAGTTGCTCCATGTAACGTGGCATCGTGAATTCGTGACGAGACCCTCGAACGAAGGCCCGGTTTAGTGGCGATCAGCACACTGTAACGGACCACAGACAACTGACGCGGGTCGCGTTGCTTTCCCAAGACCTCCCACCACCTATCTTGTCACAAATCGCTCCACTCCACCCATCCACGTCGGTGGAAAAATATCATTAGCCAATTTTTTGGACAAACCTCGTATGTATCGATGTAAATAATGCATGCTTTTTATATGCTTACTTTTGGAGCAAAATAAATGTGTTTAGAAATCAACGAGGAGATATCATTTGGCTATGAGAGGGAAATTTGGCCGACCCCATGGTTAGCCACCCCATCCAGTTTGAAATTAATAACACTCATCGACAAAATGGAAGCCATTTTGTTTTGGAAACATTTTAAAACGCGTTCAACTCGCTTAATGATAGCGGTTCCAACCGCTGACCTTGGCGTAATGCTGAACGGAATAGTGCACACATTAACAAAGCTTCGGATTCGAGTACACAAAAACAAACAGATTTTTAAGGTAGAATGACAAAATATCTGACGGGACTACTTAATCTTGCAACTCCATAGACAAATGAAAAGAATTTTTTGATATCGTATTTGATTTACAACACGGGGAACTATTCTCGTAATATCGTGTTTAGTGGGGGATCGAGATGGTGCGGGGGCTAACGTACTGGCTTCCCACCGTGAGGGCGCGGGTTCAAATCCCGGCGGTGTTGAATATTTTTCAGAGGTATCTCGATCCCTACTTGAGGTGCTTTGTGGAGGGCACTTTGAGTGAGTACGCCGTCCGTCGGATGGGACGTTAAACTGCGGACCCCTTGGCGCCTTTCGTAAAGAGTAGGCTAATGCCGACGCCGGGTTTCTCTCCACCCTTCATCCTTTCCTGTCCATCCCCTATGGCGCAAATGACCTTAGCTGTCGGTCGCCTCCCCTCAAAACTACTACTACTCGTGTTTAGTTTTTTGATTAGTCGGTCAGAAGGGGCTGCCACCGACCTGATCGATATATTCTCTCTTAATGAAATTCCAGCAAACCGTATATCATCTGGGATGACACTCTTTTCTTTTCGGAATGCTTATTATCCCGTTCCTAACCCTTACTACGATCTAGAGGATCGATTACCATATTCCCACCACAACCTCCGTTCTTGGTGCACATGACTATCCCAGGGTGTGGATAAGTGTGCATTGCCACTAAAATTAAGAAGACTAGAAGAGGAGAGAGTGTTTCCTCCAACACGAATCTTTACTCGACATTTCTTATATGTCCATGACGCGAATGACAGAAGGCGTAAACGGTATTGTTCGATACCCGACTAGACCCTTATGCGATACTAGGCCATGTCCCACACGAATGAATGACCATGTCCACAAGAGCTTTCATAGCGGATGGACTGAGCCCTCTGGTATGCAAGCGTAGATATTTAGTATTTTTTGTACCCTGCAAGCCACCGCAAGGATATGTGACAGGGGGTGAATGCACACCAGAATAATTTCCGCAGGGAATATTTTTACCCCTACCCGCGATCGGACAATGTTATTCTGATCCATTATCGTTCGTACGAAAAATGACATCTTAAATCTATCTGTTCTACACTTAATCTCTCTACTTTTATTGATATGACCTCTCTTACCGTAGTACTAGGGGGGTAATAAAACATTTTCTAGATCTCTGCTAAAGAGACATTCTAACAATTCACATGTATGCAAGAGATTTAAACTGTTATTTAAAATGGTTTTGTTCATTTACAGAAATTTGAAAGAACTGCGTATTGCATTAAATGTCTGCACAGCATCATCGACACTATCGATAATCGGGTATGATGCCATGCAATAACAAATGAATGAAACAATCGGTACACATCGCCCATCCTTAATGTGTGCTTTCAGAAAATCACCCAAATTGTCTACCAAGTTCACGTCGTAAATTTATTCCATATTTTAAATCGAATTTATCTCTTGCAAACCATTCGGCAATATCGCTCATACGCATCTGGGTTACACATAGTTGCATGGGGCTTGAATGAATGATTGAACATTGGTATGAATGAATGAAACTGTACGTGTGTTTACGTACGCATGCGAATATACGTTATATTCATCCTTTCGTTTAGGCACATATTTTTGCCCCAGTGAATGTAATTACAACCCCATCGTTGCCTCACGCCTTCGTTTCGGTGAGTGATTTTGTTTATTGCCCGCAAATTTCCGCAAAATAAAAAATAAACGTGAATTCATGCGTGCGCGTAAAAATTAATGAAATAGAATGATGGCTAGAAATGGTTGTGCGAGAGGATGCAAACAAGGTGAGCCGAGAGGGTGGATGGGAAGCGAAAGTTTCCCGAGTAGAAGATTGATTCCCTTCGCTGGTAATTGGTCCGCGACCTCTAAGTGACCTAGGCCGGAAAACCGAGGGTCAGGGCTTTAATTCTTGCTTTCAGGAAACTTTTGGGATCCGCTTGGGATCATCCCTTGCACCATCCCCACCCACTTGGCGTTCGTCATTATCATGTGTTACATATCCATTTCCTCAAGCACATTCCTATCTAAATCCTTGACAAAACATTTCGTCATTGGGTGGATTATTATGCATGAACATAAACACGCGTGACTGTGCTCTCTTAGGGTGCCTCAGTTTTCTGGGAATATTTCTCAATTCGTTCCAACCTCCCACAATCACTTCATGATGCCCATACCGCCTTGCCGATGATAATCATAGTCCCTTCGTTGGTACTTTGGTTCCTTAAAACTATTCCTACCGACCTGTTGTACATGAAAAATATTCATACGTTTTCCATACACCCTAGTATACAAAATTATTGAGCATGTCCTTGCATGCACGTTCGCGAAGTCCACATGGTCTCGATTATTGCGTCCACACATATGCTATCGTGTTCCAGTGTTCACAAGGACTCTTGTGTGACCTATTAATCACTTGGGTACCCACGACGGACGCCCTTCTGAGGTCACCTAGCGCGATAGCCGGGAAACCCGGAGGTGGGCTGTTCACCAGCTTTCATATCTTTTCAAGCCGTCATGGCGGGAGTAAGGCAGGGGGTTTTGGTAGCGAGCCGGGAAAATAGTAGAAGCCGTATTTAATTTGGTGGGTGCGTCGACGAATATGTTGATATTGCATCAATTACAGGCCCATTTCATGCTAAAATTCTCTATCTATAAAAATAAGAGACAAAATTAATCCTTTATTAGGCGCATAGAGTCTTTAAATACCAAGAAACTTTGAAAATGCAATATGTAATTTCTTAAAACATTTTGGAAGAGGAGTTTTTTCAGTACCTTCCTAGAATTATTAGGCTCATACTATGATTACTATTGGTATTCTTATGTTTAAGGTAGGTAGGTTCTGGATGGACACAGAATGAACTAGTTTACAACGATAAAATTCTTCAACTTTGCTAGCAAAATACAACCTGACATCCAATACTAACTAAAAGCTCTTCTTCAATTCCGCATGCATTCTTCTTCCCGCATTCCGTTCTACATTCATATTATAGTCCTACCCATCCCTCACCTACCTAACGTTCTCTCCTCAATCATAGTCTTCCACATCCCACCGCCAATCAATATACTATGGATCCATCTTTACTTTTTCCTCGTGATTTCTCGCAACCCTCTGCTCCCCAACCATACCCAGCACTTCCTCTTCTGTTTCCTTTCTGTCCATTTCACTTTCTCCATTCCTCTCCACACCCACATTTCAAAAGCCTACTTATCTACGCCTATCATCCTGCTTCAAAGACCATTCTTCCGAGCCATACAAAAGTGTGCAAGTATGTATATGTGTACATGTATATATATGTGGAGGGAGGAGATTTGGGAGGAGGGGCCGTGGGTGGAAATAAAGAGGGGAGGGGAAGGATGGAGGGGGGGGGGGTGGTAAAGTTTAGCCGAGTACCAGAGAATCAAAAGTTGGTGGATTTTACAAAGTTTGTCCTATTTCTCATCAACATGAACATTGACGAACACCACGGCCTATATTTCGAAAACTGAAGCGTTCTCTTTGTATAACTTAACATGGAGTATTATAAAGAGCAGTTTCCACTATTAGTATTTACCATCAAAGTCCCTGGACGTAAAATAATAAAGGCCGGAGGGGAGTTAGAGTAATCACCGGACTACGAATCGCGGGAAAAGTTATGGAAACCAGGACCAATGTCTCGATGCATGTGGTAATAAACGGTTCTTTGCCTAAGCAGGCAGGTACTGACTCATTAATTTTAAAGTTTGATACGAAATATATTAGTTGAAATCGGCAATAGTCTATGGTGTAGGATTATAGACGACACCATCAAAGCACCTTGGACGATAAAGGCCAGTTAATCTATATGCCATTCCATGTTTAATTTGAAAAAGGAATGTTTCAGTGTTCGAGATGTCATCCGTGGGTTCCGCAAACATTTCCATGGATCGTTTTTAGGTGAACAAGGAAAAAGGAAGGCTCGATCTTAGACACTTCACATTTAAATAGAAAACGACTGTCTTAGTGTTCGATACATCGGTCCTGATTTCCCTAAACGTTCTCGTGAATAGTCGTTCGGAGATTACTTGAATTCCCCAAAGACCCTTATCGGCCAAGGTGCCTTTGATTTGCTTAAATAACACACTTTGATGCTAGTTATTTTATGTCCTATTAGTGATGATGATGCTTACTATGAATGGGTACTTTCCTATATGTCATTTCCATTAAAATTTGATCAGGAAAGTAACGGAATTCAAGATACCAGCCATAACCGTTCCCGCGAATTGCTGTCAACTCCTATTGATATGTTTTTATCACTATCATCCACGGTTTTCCGTGATTTTTGTCATTGATAAATTACTGAGGACATTGAGCCATAGTTATCTCACCAAGTTGGCCGATTTTGCTAAAGAAAATCGCATAAGCCATCCTCTCATTCTTTAAATGATATATGCTCTGAACTAAAAGCTGTTAACTTGTTTTAGGTGTGACACTATACACATTGGATTTTACCCACAATAAATGGGTTCAGGAATATTTCAATATTTTTAAGTTCTAAAAAAATAAGGTATTAATAAATAAAAATCAGATTGTTTTTGGAAAATTTGTTCCTGAAAGAATTTTAATGTATTGATTGATATTTGTTATATTCGAATATAACTGATTTTTATAAAGAACTGAGTATAGCTTTAGGATTTAGTGGCAATTAATAAAATATTTTGACATCACTCTACGGACATACTTTGCTGTAAGATAACCTGCTCTCTCATTTTTAGATGTCAGCGTAAATATTTTTGAAATCACTCTCAGATGAGGTCTCCCTGTCCACAGGAACCTTTCATTAGTGATTTCACCCCTTGTTATGGGATCTATGACCCCCTACACACCCCAAATAACCCTTGAAAGATCCTCCGCTAACTCCCTTTGGTTTCACTATTTTTCCGATAACAGCTCTTCTTCATAAGAAAATAATTTCTTACCTGCTGAAAAGAATTTGAAACAGCAAACTTTCCGAATTTAATATATTATTTTATCAGGTTGTCATCAGGTACTACTTTACGAAAATAATTTGTTTAACATAAAAAAGGCGAAAAACTAGGAATAACATTTTCTTCCACATAGAAGTATTTATTATTTATTTAAAAAACTATATTCGACTTGAAAGCTATGATAGAGGAGACAAGGTTGGGTTAGCGGGATCGAGGAAGAAAGAGGGTTGGGTTTCTGGACAAGATGAAGACAGGAGCTAAAAAGAAATTGGGAAAAAATTATGTAGGGGAAACAAAAGTAAGTTCCCAAGATGCAAGTCGTTAGCGACAGCGTACTAAACCTATGTCGCACCTTTAGTAGGCAGACTACTTTGAATGAGTGAATTTTCGATTAAAATTGGCAGTTCCAAGAGAAAGTTTCACGGCGTGGCTAACATCCCCCAGGACATGAGTAAGATCTGTTTTGGTGTTCAGCCTGGGAAGCACAGATAGGTATTTATGACACTCCGTCAGGAGATATCTCATGGTAGATTCGATCTCACCAAGTCTGTTTTTTCTGTTATGTAAAGCCATCAAGAAATATGTACTTTTGACCATGAAAACTAGAATGCGAATAGATTACCACTTATTCCACTGCTGTATTTTATATTTCTATTATGGATTGGAAAATACGATTCCTTATACACTGGTTGGTTACCCTAAGTTAGCATGGTGGTCTCGTCTGACTATACCTATATAAGCAATATTGCTGTTCTGTGGAATTCTACTTCACTGTCTGAGTTAGCGTGTGCTGATACGAACCTGCGTAGTACTTTAACACCTCACAATAAATGAGAACATACGGGAATAAAATTGAAATGCAATTGTGGGAAAAAATTACGAAGGATAAGTAGACACTGGCGGTATATGAGACGCACCTCAATTTCAGTAGTTCATAGAGGATGGATAAAAGATTTTTGGACCTCCAAGCAAATCAGAGCTGTGCGTGAGTTTTTGAACCATTGTTTACAGGTAAAATATATGTACAGTATACAGCCAAATACAGTTATTATTTTGGTGAAATAAAATTGAAAGTCGTCACGATGGGAAAACATTTTTCACTAAGTACTCTAGTTTTCTAAGTTCTTTCAATGACAAAGGCGATATTGGCTATCTAATGTTGGTGTGAGACGAGCGTGCAATGGAACACTGCTCTTGATGTTATTATGACACATTTCCGGTTCAATCGCCCTCTTAGTTTCAAGGCTATTAAAGCTGGTAGTAATGATTACTAGAAAAGCGTTTATTCGGGAATTAGAAAGAAAATAGATATTCCATTGTTGTATGCGGAGACGATCTTATGCAAGTTTTCCGCGGCGTATAAAGACGACCACGCTCCAATGTAATGTCAGAAATTTTACTAACAAATAAACCTAGAATTCCAAAAAAACTATTAATTGATAAATTTGACCCTTTCAAATCATATTGGAATTGCTTTCACGGATTTTCCCACCTCACCTATCTGGTAGCGTGGCCGAGCGGTCTAAGGCGCTGGTTTAAGGCACCAGTCTCTTCGGAGGCGTGGGTTCGAATCCCACCGCTGCCAAATTTTTTATGACTCATTTTCTTCAGTTTTTCAGTTTTCTCAGCGAATTTATTCTCGACACTTACTTTTCTCGTTTTCCTTTTAATTGGCCATTATACAGTGGGCAGGAATGTGATTACGTGAACGAAGACTTAGCTGAACTAACTGTAACCTTGCAATTTATCTACAGCCTGGATCTCATCCTCTCTTTTCCTCCCGAAAAATGCTTATTTTTTCCATATCCTTAACCGCCTTCCCTGTTTTACACTCAAATTTTAATCTGTCCTCGAGAAAGTGTGCGAATTAATCACGCTGTCCTTAAATCTGTGCCTAATCATAATTAAGTCTATTAATATCTTTGTGGCTCCACGGGCTTTTTCCACGAATATCTTCGTCTACTCTGATGTTTGAACCAGATTTAGTTATGATTAATCACTGTCACTTGCATAGCCCCATTGCTTTCTCTCCGTAGCCATTCCTTGTGCCCAACCGATTCCTCCACTCCACTCCTGCAACTACCACACCTCCCTTCGCCTTACACCGCGTCCCTATTTAATGTTTTCTACTTGGAACAAATAATTATTTCTTCTATTTGATCGCATACCCTGTATTTTCACGTAGACAGTAATAATTACCAAGTTTGTTGCTCCAGGCTCCATAAATAATAATATAAATATTATAAGTTCCCTTTAAATACAATACAAGTTCCTAGTTTGACAATATTTACATTAAATGGAAGCCAGATGGAAATTCGTATCGCGCGAAAGGTCGTTGGTCTTAAGACGGTCAAAATCGTTTTACGCTTTTACGTAACGGAGGGACCGAGTGTTGCTGACTGTGAAATTTGATAAAGTGCATACTGTTAATTTTAGCTCCCTTGAAGAAGAAATGAGGAACTGATAGGGACGTCATTTGAAATTTCTTTTGGCCTTACCAGTCCTTAGGAAATTCTGTCATAGCCCGACCAGGGTGGGAGTGCCATGGCACCGAACTAAGGCATGGCTTTGCGTGAAGATTCTATTGGCATGTTGAAACCGGTTTTTAGGCTAAGGATTTTTAGTGGAAATAGACACAAAGTTAATTTTACGGAAATGATATGTTGTGCGTACTCACCCATCGCCATGGGCAACTACTTACCTTGTTTAAGTCGTCCAGCTTTAGTAAATGAACTCATGCCTGCTTATCTTGCTGGCTTGCTTGCCAACATGGCGTCCACTGTCCTGCTTGACCCGGACATTTCACGGGAAGTCCGAGGAATGCTTTTGAGAGGCAGAGGTTTGAGCACTCAGTTCCGTCAATTAAAAGTCCCACGGGTCATGTGGGAAACACTATTCCGATTCTTAAGTCAAATACGGAATTTTCTTGATTTAGAACCACAGGGATCTTTACTTAGCTCGTGACTCCCTTGCGCTACCATCGCTCTGAGGCGCCCGTTACTCAATGCGAACCGATTTCGGAACGAACGTGCATATCTTTTTTAAACTCGAAATTCCGCTGCGTAGGGCGAAGGGGAGAGGGGGAACTTTCCCGGCTGCAATGAGTATTTGTGTCCTTAAGTTGGCGGAAAATGACCCTCCGCAAACTCCTCTAAATCCAGAAACCCATACCCTGGGATCTCAGCTAGCAGGGATACGGAGAATAACTCTTTTCGAAACAGTTTTTTTAGGTATGAGAATCAGGATGCCGATTTACGTCTTTCTAAACATGGTCTGTACAGCATAAACTTGGCGAATTATATTCAAATGGCATTTGTTTTTAGTATTTTTTAGTACCCTGCAAGTAACCGCTAGGGTGTGTGGCAGGGAGTGAATACACAGCAGACTAATTCTTACCCGAATTTTTTTACTCCTACCGCGGTCGGACAATGTTACTAGATCCCCAATCCTAATTTGTTTGTTAGCTTGTTCACACAGTCCCCGTATGTATTTCGCCTAGGAGAGGTCGTGAATGCAGTTTACGCCAAAGTATTTAATCGGGTCTACACATTCAATTTCGGTGTTCCCGGTGTAGTAGGCGTTCGGGAGGGAATTAGTTTTTTTCCAAAAATTCATTATCACGTACTTTTTTAAGTTTATTCTAATTGCCAAGTGTCACGACAGCGTTGTATAGCGTAAGGGTCATTATTGGTAGCAATAAATTCACGCTACGGCAGGTTTCAATGTAAATTTTTTCATAAGCTTGTACCTCTATCAATAGACCGTCATCAGGCCAACCTATCCACGTCAAAGTAAAATTTCATCGCAACGTCAACTTCTACGTCAACGCAAAATATCAACGCAACGTCAACTTCTCTTTGATACGCTTCATAAACCCCTCTCTCCTTAGCCGCAGTTCTCCCCGTTCGTTTTTCCCTCATGATCATTGCATTATACACTCGGACCTCAAATTGATGAGACCGATTAAGACTATACTTCGTCCTCTTCAGCTTTTTAAAGTGTAGTTCTTTCTCCGCTCACATTCATTATATACTCATCGCCAGTTACTTAAACCTTACATTTGATCTTCACCAGCCTCCTGCGTAGCATCAAATTTCTAAAGCTTCCAATCTTTACTACAGCGGAATACAGGTACTACCTGTATTCCGCTGCTGTTCATATTAATGCCTCACTACCGCCATGAACACGCCCTTGGTAATTTCATTATTTCATTTTTTTGTTTATTCCGTCATCACTCATGCTTCTCCACAATTAACAAAACTCTTATTGCCCCAATTTTTTCGTCGATCTTATCTAATATGCATCGCTTGGCATCGTTTCAATTAATTCGTTTCATCTGAATGGAAACATCAAGTCTTTCTCGGGAACTCGTAATAAAAATATACCCACCAATAAAACAGAATATACCAAGTTCAAATATGCCTAAAATATATATTATTAATATAATTTTTAAAATGATGATACATCGTAAAACACTGACTCAAATGGAATGAAAAGCCTCTGGAGGAAAAGTTGATGAGAAGAAAGCGTTCGTACGATATTATATCTTGAAATGCTGATGAAGAATTTATGAATTTGAAATGGAGGTTAACCATGGTATGCCTTGAAACTGTAATTGATGCTAGGAAATGATTGTAATTGATACAAGGCTTATCACTATTTCGGTACTAAGCCTTGTAAATAGAAGTGTTTAATCAGTGCACGAAGCTAATTTTTCTTTTTTCTCATTTAAAAAATGTGGTTGCTTCAATCGACTATTAAATGGAACCACGCGATAGATGTGGCATGAATCTTTAAGGGGATCGGATTGATGCGGTGGCTAACGTACAGGCTTCCCAGCGAGAGGGCCCGGGTTCAAATCATGGAGACAACAAACATGTTTCAGTGGTATCCCGATCCCTACTTGAGGTGCTTAGAGGTGAGCACTTGGAGTGAGTACGACGTCCGTTGGATGGGACGTTACACTGCGGACCCCTTGGCGCCTTTTGAAAAGAGTAGGCTAAACCTCGCCGGGTTTTTCTCCATAATGGCGCAAATGACCTTAGCTGTAGGTCGCCTCCCATAACAACTACTACTATGAATCTTCAATTGGAGTCTAGTTAGAGATGGGGCTTACTAAGAGGAAAGCTTTTGCGATACTACGAGTGTCATCTCTTGGATTTTCTAAGTGATTATGGAGGGACCCACGTACGCAGAGAGAATTGTCTTGTATCCACCACGTCCATGTCCAACTGACAAATTTGCTGCCAAACAATGATTCTTATTGGTTCAATGAGTGATTCATGAGAATTATTTTTAGCAAGACTTGTTATCTGGCTGTTGACTTCGTGAAATAATATTTAAGTGAATTGACTGAAACTCTAAAATCACCTCCAAAACGTTCGGCATTTTTTGACCAAGAGTTCGCTTTGAATTATCTCGGGTGTAAATTGAAGGGGAGTCAGGTGATGAATATAACAGGTTTTCGAGCTTGTTTCTCAGGTTTATTATCACTATGTCGCTGAGGAAGGCGGGCGACTGACGAACACCTGAGGGAAATTTATTTTTCTACTTAATGAAAATGTAATTTCATTGGCATATTCAGCCAAATGGGACCATGATATCTCTACGACGTGAACGTCTAATTTCCCAACCGTTGGACTAAATTTTATTAGTTATAAAAATTTGTAAAAAAACCTACATGGTGCGGTATCACCTCCTGCGTTGGGGTAATACCGCACTTATGTTATGGCTACGTCGCGTATTTGAAAGAGGTCAAGGTATTTGTGGATTTAACACTAATCAAATTAAAGGTAACTTTAATTTGAAGCAAAAATTACATGGAAACTTTCATGATACTTTTTAAGTGGTAAAGCCACTGAAACTGGACAAGTATAGATATAATAAATCGTATTGCGTGTCAAATGCCATTTATACATTTAATAACACTATTCACGTCGATTAATTCTGCCAAAATAAAGTAGCTGGGGAGGTCCATCGCCTTAAAATAAATCAAACTTCAATTAAAAACAATCTTGAAAATATATGAAAAGTGTAAAATAAAAACCACCAAGTCAGAATAGATAACCTTCAAAAAATTAAAAAAATAATCGGTTGGTGAAAGATAATGATCTGCTAACATTTCTTTCAAAATTAAAATCAAGTCTGGAAAAAATTCCTTCATAAAATTTAAACCAATTTTGGAAAACTGTATAAAACCCTTAATTATAATATAACCACGTTTAGTGAGGAACATATAGTATTATAAACTAAAAATTGGGCTGTGATTATAAATTAAAAGTCGTAGTTAAGTTATTTCCTATCATTTATTGGTATTTGCAAAATTCACACCTGAATTTTTCCGCAATATCAAAGCCAACCTTCCCTCTCAGCATGGCACCACCCCGAACACAATACGTTCAGAGCCGTGGCATATGTGGTTCGCTATTATGACAAAACTCTCCGCAGTACAGACACACATCTTTAGAGTCACCATGAGCACTAATTGATCCGTCCCTATCTCGGTCCATCACTTCCAAATCTCTTGACTGGCCAATGCCACACATCTCCTGAACAGAAACTTCTTCTTCCAAAAAAATGTCAAAATTAAGACAATTTAGTATCTTTTTTTAGTTGGCTTCTTCTTTTTCTCTCACGTGCAGTTAAATCAATGAACGTTTTCGTTTTGATGTTTAGATTGCACGAGCATGGACGAAATGTCCTTAATTGTTCTTGATTCTTCGAACAAGTCGAAATCTACTTAGGTGATGCCATCGTACCCCTAGAGTTTGCACCGTAAGTCGAATTTTCAGCCTAATCGCCATTCTTTAATCTTCTTTTCCGTTCTCTTGCTTAAACACAATGGCGATAAGAATATTGCTCACATCATTAGTTACTCAACTCCCTAGGTTAGGGGCGGAATCACCCTGTTCGAAATGTTCAGTGTTTAGTGGGGAAAATCCCAGTCGCAGAACAACCTGAGATAACCTCAAACAGAATTGTAGCTTGTGCGTGTGGCTTTGTTGAAGAACAGTGGAGGGCGCTATTGTCTGATGCTCACTGTCCCGATGAAGATGTCACATGCTCGGTTGAAAGCAGATTTCAGTGCACTGCAGAGAGTCACATGAAGAGGCAGTGTCACGCGTGGGGTGGAATGTTCACAACCCCTATATCGTCCTTTTCTTCAGGTGGAGTAGAGGTACCCACTGGGCTAACTCTCCCTGATGGGGTTCATTCTATGTAATCCGAGGGAATACTCTAACGGGAGGGAAAGAGTTCCCAACGGCACTCATTGCCCACTACATAGTTGACTGTCTTTCCTCATTCCCAGCTTAAGCTGCTGCAAACTTGCTTTTTCCAAAGAATTCGGCCTGGTTTTTAAAAGGTTGAGAAGTCAGTTTCGTCCATATTTTAAATACTCCTACCTTCCATTGCGTTATTTTCCATAACTTATTCAAGATTGAAAAATAATCGTTGCACCCCTCTACTATTGAAACCAGTAATGCGATTTCTTTTTTCCCTCTGGTTTTCTAAGACTTACGGATGAATTTCGCCTGAAATGAAATCATAAAGCCAATAACCCAGGTTTTTCATTCAGATAAAAGTTATTTTTAATGTTATTTAACTCCTAGCATAGAAAAACTAATCGACGAAGTTCCGTCGGCGGAATTCCATGAAATATTTTTGCCATAAATATTAACATGATCTTTTATTTCCTTTTCTTGATCTGCTGTTAAAGTATACTTCCTGCATAGCCGAGGACGGCCTTTTGTGATTTCTGGCGGCCTCTTAACGCCAAGAGAGGAACCTGGTAGTGTTTTGATGTTTCTCTTTGTTAATAAACCATTTTTTACGGATTTTAAATCAGCCTCCTAATTTTCGTTACGTTCCTTGGATTTTTTTCTGTAGGTCTATTCCCTTTTCTCGCCACCTGAAATATTGTAATCTATCAATTGGAGTAAGCCACGCTTTGGATTTGCGTAATTAGACATTGGTATTAGTGCGTGAGAATAAAGTAATTCCGTAAATCAGTTAAAATATGCCTAAGCACCCATTACAGAAAGAGGATGATAATTTTCACGCTAGCCTCTTACGAGACAGTGACGCTCGTTTATCTGATGATTCCTGATGGCATTGCTCTCGGGTCACAACTACAGTCATCATGCCTTCGTCAAACTATTCCACTTAAAAATTATTCGTAGCCAATATACTACATAACACTGAAAATAAGCGTATTTTTACAAAACCTAAAAAAGTAGGACACTATTATAAGCATAACACTGGAATTTCTCCTTATTCCTGGGGAAACTTGATAAGTTTTGCTAACTCTACATATATCTGTGATCATCGTACTTTAATTAAAATAAAATCCCAATGTTAATGTAAGAGTTGACTATTCAAAAAATGGACGAATGTATACTGCGGTCAAACCATGCGAACAAATAAGTCATCTATACTGATTACGTTATGACATTTACTGTCATATAGGTCTGCCTAAAACCCATTTCTAATTAACATTACACACATTTATAATATCCTCGTAAAATAACTCTAGGGATTAAGGAAAATCCACGTAAAAGGTTTCATGGGACTTATTCGCGGTATTCGTGAAAAAAATTGGGCACAACACGTCATTAGATAAATATTATTTATTTATTTATGTACCCTGCAAGCCCCCGCTAGGGTGTTTGGTAAGGAGTGAATACACGCCAGAATAATTTTACTCGAACATAACCCTACAGCTGTCGGACAATGCTATTATGATCCCCTATCGTTCGTGGAAAAAATGATATCTTAAATTTATCTGTTCTACACTTAATCTCTCCAATGTTATTAACAATTAATTTCCATTCGGAAAAGAAGAAACGCAAACAGTGTTTGCGCACTAGAAGATTGCAAGCGAATTTACATGAGGCACTCTGCGCTTAGCCCCGACTGAACTCGCTGTCGCCCCGCCGGGAGAGCCGCCTCTCCCCCCCCGCTCCTGTCGACCCCTTTCATCCTCGACTCCTGGTAGTCTACTCTCGAGCGAAATGTCTCCAAGGTCAGCCCCTACTCTTTCTTTATCTCCTTGCTCTCCACAATGGTTGGCGGAAGTCTGATTGTCATGGGGTGTGACTGTCCGCCTGGATGGACTCGGAGCCCTGAAACATCCGTCCTCCGCGAAGATAGATCTCTTCCTCTCGTGGCAACGGCTTCGGGCACGCCCGCATACTTTCGTTGAACTAATCGGACAGTGATGTTCACGTTTTCCCCGGGCGAACAGTGAGAGAAATATGGTTGGATCACCGACAGTTCAACAAGGATATTTAAGTCTTACACTGTTGGATTTTCTCATTTTATATTTTCAGTGAGATAGAAAAACGATGACCTTTGTTCGCATATATTTTTATAAATATTTTGACTCGAGTACAATGATTCAAAAATTAGCCTTTCCTAAATGTTCCAAGAAACTGTGGGATATGTCGCAACAGTAAATTTAACGGATTCATCCGCTCAGTGCGAATTACATTGTAACAATTTCAGAGTGTAAAAATCATTTGCCTTGACCGGGATTCGAAACCGGATCCCTCGATGCCCGGCTAAGTGCTTTAGCCACTTAGGCTATCGACGCGTCTTCTTTCAAAGTGTAAGATCTCAATAGCTTAACTGGCTAAAAACAATCGGCCGGATATCGAGGGATCCTGTTTGAATTCCGATCAAGACGAATGATGCTAGCACTTTGAAATTGTTGCATTGTAAATTTTCCTACCTGTATTATATGTTAAGTGTTATTAGTTTTAGTAGCAGTTAGAGACTGCATGATTTTTCGAGTATACTATATATCACCGAGATCATTTTAAACCGGTAATAGAGTTGGAAGAACACACTTCTGGTCAATATCGAGTGAGGGACGGTAGACCGTGCTAAAAATAAATAAATAAAGCAATGACCACTACATTCACTTCAACTCTTGCCTTAAATACGCACTGGAAACAAATGCTTAACATATTATTCTGCTAGATATTGACTACCAAAGCAACAATCGATCGACACAACATTTATATATACATGCATTTGACCGTGATAGGTCAGTCTAAATTCCCTCGTTGCCACTGATGTTTTGTTTGTCTTGTACAAGGTCGGTTCCAAAAGGAGTATGAATTTTTTTCCGGGATATACATAGGGACTGCCGGGCGGCGGCTTCTCTTAGTTCGAGGGATGGGAGCCTTGGGAAAGGCCGGAGGCCGGCGGCCGTTGGCTCCCTGTCTCTGGGGAGTGCTGATCGTTCGTTTGCGAAACTTCTATAACGTGACCTCGTTACGCTCCGTGATGAACCGGTTATTGAAACAGCGCTACGCCATCAAATGTTGCGTGAAACTGGATAAAACCGGAAAGAGACTCATGACATGCTCAAGGCGGCTTATGGTGATGACGCCATGGATAGATTTGGTATCTTCGAGAGGCATAAGTTGTTTCGGGAAGGTAAAGAAAATGTTGAAGACGCCTAACGATCAGGATGCCCTTCGAACTCAAAAATTGAGGGAAATTTTGCAAGAGTGATGGCTTTCTTGGTCAGGAATCGCAGATTGTTTTCGTATGGTATCTGATGAACTTAGCATCCCTAAAAATGATGTGCATCGACTTGTGATCGAGGACATTGGCATGAGGAAGGTGTGTTCAAATTTGGTGCTGCGAGTGCTCTCGGACGAACAAAAAGGAAACTCGCACGCGGATATACTCAACCATGTGAATGAGGGTGCAAATTATTTAGACAATGCCCCACCAAACTTCTTCCTTTTCCCCCGCCTCAAAACCGCGCTGAAAGGACCACATCACGGGTCGATGGAAGCGTTACAACAGGCCGTGAGGGACAGGAAGCTTAACAGCATTTCGGTCGCAACGTTCCAGAAAGCGTACGAGGTGTGGAAAACCCGTCGAGAGCAGTGCATGGACGGGCTACTCCGAAGACCTTTGAGTGAATGCATCAAAGCTGGCAATACGTTTTTTTTAATCGACTCAGTCCCACTTCTTTTGAGACAGACCTTGTAGGCATGGCGATCTTTACCCCTCAATAGCGCCGTCGTTCAACTAAGGACTGACTCTCCGTCTTCCTTCTAAAAGCGGTGCGGCGCAGCCCCCAGTGGCCACGACCACCCTCTCCTCCTGCTCGGTAGTATGGGGGAGGGGGGATCCATTCGTCAGACCTACTTGAATCACGAGCGGAGAGCAGCTCAATTACATAACAATTGAACGGAGGAAAGGCGGCGACGGAGAAGGCTCAGAGGCCAGAGCACCGACGCCATTGAAGGAATGAGCTCTAAGCGATGTCGTTCATCTCCGTCATCCTGGGTCATTAAATTGATGGCAGCCGTAGAACTGGGAAAAACGAAGTGTTTTGTTTGGAGCGAGGTTTTATAGGGATCAGAGACATTGACTACAAAGGAGAAAGGCGAAAAGGAGGTTGAGGGTTTTCAAGTAGTAGTTTTGAGGGGAGGCGACCGACAGCTAAGGTCATTTGCGCCATAGGGGAAGGACAGGAAAGGATGAAGGGTGGAGATAAACCCGGCGTCGGCATTAGCCTACTCTTTACGAAAGGCGCCAAGGGGTCCGCGGCTTAACGTCCCATCCGACGGACGGCGTACTCACTCAAAGTGCCCTCCACAAAGCACCTCAAGTAGGGATCGAGATACCTCTGAAAAATATTCAACACCGCCGGGATTTGAACCCGCGCCCTCAGGGTGGGAAGCCAGTACGTTAGCCCCCGCACCATCTCGATCCCCGAGAGTTTTCAAATGTGATTGTAGGGGGAAATAGAGAAAGTGAAACGGAGAACGTAATTACATATACATATATATATATATATATATAACAAATTCAATCATATATAATGATTGAATATAGCTCTACACCAAATGCTACTTTCATAGGCCAATATCCTCGTGTGGGTGTTATATTATATATATATATGTGTATATATATTTATATTTATATATATGTATATAATATATATTTATATATGTATATAATATATATTTATATATGTATATATAATATACATATTATTTATAAATATGTATACATATTTATATATTTCCACATACATACATTTGTATTTTCATATCCATGCCTTTGCACCTCAACTGGAACGTGAACTGAGCCACTGGTATTACCGAGCCAACCAGTTTCTCACTGAGGTTGCTTGATAGACGTGTATTCTACAAGAGGGTTAGTGAAATCTTTCTCTAAATTCATTCGACCGGCGATATGGATAAATATTTATCGCTTTAAAAAAATTATTTACCTACAAAGGCCTCAATCTCATCATCATCGTTTAAAGCTCATCGTTTCTCTATCAACACATCACAACATTTTTCACAACATCTTTCAGCATGCGTGTTCCATTCTATTTAACTGCGAAAATAAGATGTTCGAAGTTGGCTTATGGGTTTATTGCCTAAGATTTTTCATTGAAATACCGTTTAGCGTCTCATGATACCGTGTCATATTGCTCGATCAAGATAGTTACTCATATCCAAATGGGAAATGTTCTGGACTCAGGTGATCGGGAGGCAGGTAAAATCAAACAGAGTTAACACTGATATTCAAAAATAAATCTTACGATTAAATGGAGGAAGAGCAAAAAGAGTTGACCCGAAAAACGACTTCTAAATCTTATTCGACAAGGGACGTGAAAGATGTTCCCTAACATCTTCGGGCGACGTTGGCGAAACATGAGTTATTCGGCTCGTCCCGCATCTGACTGCAGATAAGGCGAAACCCCTTTGTTCCCTTCCGCCGAAAGCTCTTCCCGCGCGCGCCTTTTGTGCTCCGGGAATCCGAAATAAGGCCGCAACCCGCGAGAGACTGCGCATTATGCGTCACTGCCGTTGCAAACAAAATTATTCGCTCTAAAAATAAGTACCTTTTTACGATGACGTCGCGGGCCTGAGTCCGCAGCCAATAGAAGTTGCTGCGCCGTACGGGGAGGATGCGGTACGCCCTCCCCGCCGTCGCTTGTTTTGGTGTCTCCGAGGATGACTCCCAGCAACAAGAGTTCGGCGAAGTTGTCAACAACGCCATTCTGGATTCGGAGACGAAGAAATGTTGAACTTGCGGTTGTGTTAACATACATAGTTTAGACTAATGAACAACTAGCATTAGTACAGAGTTTATTGCTACATTTTAGCACCGAAAGATATTTTATAAAATGGTAAAAGTATGCATTCACTCCTTAACTTCGACTATCTGTAAATGGCTGGGAATCAGAAAGCTGGCATTTGATTTCTGAGAGTGTTGGGAAATACATCTTTATTGTGTGCAAGAATACTATTATTTTAACTCTACAGCAACTCTCATTATTAATAAGAGCAATTGTGCAAAATAAGATTTACACAATCATATGCAGGGAATCAGTCCTCAATACGCAAAGTAGAGCCGAAAGATGAAATAAACAGGAATTTAGAAATATCACCGATGCAATCAATATAGCAAATGCTATTAGGGACTTCCTCCACTAGAGCATGCAAATGAACAATTGTAATAATTGAGTATAGGTGATGCAATGTGTTATGTATTTCCCTTTTCCGCGAGCAATGAGTACAAGACTGAGGTAAATAAATGACAGAGTTTCTCTAAAGTCCAAATTTTCTATGCATTCGAACATTCGCACACTGATTACAAATTAAATTTATTCTTAAAAGCACGAGTTATATGAGATATACCAAGTGGAGAATTTTGCTTAAACACCTTTGTCAAGTTTTCATGATTCTATCACACTGGAATAACACTTAATTCTTATGTACTTTAGCTGACAGCCAACAGAAATATTCCCTGTTACAGTGTTTCTTCATTGAACGCGTTGAAATTATGATTTCAACTCTTCATACAAGCCGGCATTTGAAGTTCTCTGGGGGCAACTGGGTGAATATCGGAGTCAGTCGTGGCTAGTGCCCGAGGCATCAGACCCGTGTCGCAAATTTCAAATCCTTGATGAAAGAGCATTCTTTCCACATAAAAAATCGACCAAGACTGCCGTGGTGAGAACTCTTGGATACAAATTTACACTCCAGGAGTGTTGCTCATATTCGTCCATCATCGGTGGCGCCTTTAACCAACAATTATGTCACATACGCATACCTGTATATGCATTCATCTCTTTAAATATTAAAAACTTTTATAGAAGGATAGCGAAAGCTTAGAAAAATGTCATTTAACTAAATTATTAACCTTGAGCTAACAAAGAAGCAGCGAAAACTTTGGTGTGGAGCGTGGTTTGGTCAGGATCGGAAACGTGGTCTTTGAGCCAAGATGATAGGCACACGCATATGGAGATATGGATACAGAGAAGGATGGAAATGTCTAAATAGACAAAAAGAAAGACAAACGAGGAAGTATAAAGTAAGATGGAGGAGGAGAGAGGGTTGTTGGGAGAAATTTAAATGAGGTAGAAAAGATATTATATTGCATTTTGATTGGCGATGGGCTGTTGTAATTTGTATAAGAGAGGAGGACGTTAGGTGGGAGAGAAAGGGGGAATAATTAGACATATGTTAGACGAAATGAAGGGAGGAAGGAAGGATGCGAATTTGAATAACATTTTATCATATATTGCGGTGTCAGGTTTTTGTTTTGCTAGGCGAGGCTAAGACAAGTGGGAGTATACAACCCCTCTGTCCACCCAAACTCCTCTCTTAAACGGTAGATCGTCATTATCATATTATTAACATAAGTGTGGTGGTACAGTGGTTGGAGAGCTAGTTTGCTGCCCAGTGAGACCAGAAGACGCCTCTGGACAACCTCAGCTCCACCAGAGCCGCGTGATTTTTGGGTACAAGATCTTCCTGGGAAACATTGACCGGCACTGGAAAAGGAACTGGTCCCCTCTTGTCCAGATCAGTGGGGCGGCTGCAAAGGCGTCTGACCCCAGTGGGACGGCCATTGAGCGATGATGTCACGTTAAAAACACTATTCAGGAAGGCAACGGAAAACCACCTCAATTATCGTTCCCAATATTAAAATAAAGGACACTACAGAGAATATGAGTCCTGGCAACTACGGGGCTCGGCCCAATCGGCCGTGTGTCGTGCCCGGCAGCGGGAGAGGCAAGGCTTGCGCGGTCGTCATCCTACGAAATCCATGCGAGGGGAAACTGGAAGCAGCAGGACAGAAGACTCAGAAGAAGAAGACCAATAGGAACTTTGAATGTCAGGACAATGATAAGGACAGATAAATTAGAGAATATTAAGTAATAGATGGAAAGGAGAAATATACATGATATTTTAGGTCTATTCGAGGTGAAATGGAGGGATGGCGGGGATTACTGGAGTGATAATTATAGAATAATATACAGCGGCGAGGACGAGAGCCAAAGAGGGGTTACCATAATATTAAATAAGAGGTAGGAAGAAGCGTAGTCAATATAGAACAGGTAACGGAGAGAATATTACTAGTAGAGATAAAAGCAGAACCGACGAACTTAGTTATTATTAAGGCATACATGCCACCGAGCAACCATACGGAGGAAGAGGTCGATAGGATATACGATCAGTTATAGGAGATAATAGGGTGTGTTCCTGTGGGGAAACATTTGATTGTGATGGGGGATTGGAATGCGACGGTAGGCGAAGGAAGAGATGGTAATGAGGTGGGGTACCGCGGGGATAAAAATTGAGTTCTGCAGGAGACAGGGGTTAGTCATAACCAACACTTGGTTTAGACACCACAAAAGACGCAGGTATACATGGAAAATGCCAGGTGACTCAGCAAGGTATCAGCTAGATTATATTCTGGTTAGGCTCAGGTTTAGGAACAGTGTGATCGATTCTCAAAGCTTCCCTGGAGCGGATGCGGACTCTGACCACAATTTAGTTGTTATGACATGTAGCGTCCGTTTCCAAAAGATGAGGCGCAGGCGGCGGGTTAGGAAATGGAATGTAGAAGCATTAAATGGATTTACAAGGAAGGAGTACCAGCAGGCTGTAGAGAAAATCATGAAGGACGGTAAAACGCAGAGTACTATAGAAGAAAAATGCCATGTATCAAGAAAGTGATATCGAAAGCCGCAAAAGACACTCTAGGAACCGTTAGCGGGAAAAGGACAAGGAAACCATGGATCACGGATGAGATGATTACAAAGATAGATGAGAGAAGAAAATGGAGGAATGTAAACACAAAGTTACGCAAAATGAAGTACGAAGAGTTAAATAATTAATTGAGACGGGCAACAAATAAATCAAAAGAAGCATGGTGGAAAACGCAGTGCGATGATATGGAAAGTTTGCGGAGGAAGGGTGAAATCGGTGCGCTGTACAGCAAAGTTAAATCTTTATCGGGAAGTAAGAAAGGAAGAGCTATGCTAACAGTTAGAGGTAAGGCGGGTAAGATAATAGTTGACACAGAAAAAATCCAAGAAATATGGAAGGAGTATATAGAAATACTGAATGGTAAAGAACTTAGGTCAACAAGGTTAAACATAGAAAAGGAACATGGGGTAGAGGAGGATAGCTTCAGGCATACTCTACGATGAGATAGAAAGGACGTTAAGGGAGATGAAACTAAATAAGGCCGGGGGGGGGGGGGGGTAGATAACATTCTTGCGGAACTACTGACAGTTTTGGAAAAATTGGGAGGATGACTATATGGACTGATTCGTAGTATCTACGAAGAAGGAATCTGGCCGGAAGACTTATTGAGATGAGTGTCAGTTCCTATTCTGAAAAAGGTAAAGGCTACATTATGTGAGGACTACAAGACAATAAGTTTGAAATCCCACGCAGCTAAAGTTGTTCTCAGGATCATAAACAAAAGGATAGAGAGTAGGGCAAATGATTACTTACGGATGATCAGTTTGGGTTTAGGAAGGGGAGAGGTACACGTGATGCCATTACTGTAATGAGATCACTAATCGAGAGGAACATAGAATACAATCAGGACGTATCTGCCTGTTTCGTAGATTTCGAAAAAGAGGTTGATAGATTGAATTGGGAAAAAATAATGAGTATATTGCAGAAAATAGGAATAGATTGGAGGAATAGGAGACTAGTCCGCATCCTCTACATATCTCAGACTGCTCAGATGCGGAGGGGGAAGGGGCACTCTGGCTGGGCAGTTATAGGAAGAGGTGCAAGGCAGGGTTACTCATTATCATTGTTGCTTTTCAACTTGGAGGAAACATTGAAAAGGCATGGGAAGGAGAAATAAAGGATGGTAGGTTAGCAATCATAAAGCATCATAAAGGATAAGAACAGTGTGTTTCGTGGCACGCATGGCCTGAAGAAGAGACGAGCCACATTGGCCAAATACACATTCAAACATGAAATCTCGCCATACGGCGAACAAATATAGTATTCACTCACATGGAAATAGGATTATGGAATATTCATTTACATGGATATAAGGAAAAGGGATAGGAACGCATATGAAGGACGAACACAGAAGAGGTGGGGAAGGCAGAATTAAGCATATCACAAGGGCAAAAATATTTTGTAGGCCGGGACTTGAACTCCGGATCTTTCCACTTTCCGGACGGATGCTCTAACCACTTGAGCTATCCAGGATAAGTACTTTATACTGAGATCTACGATGTTTTAAGCAACCGAGTGCCCCGGTCCTTTTATATATATAATGTATATATTATATATAATATATATATATTATATATAATATATATATATATATTATGTATAATATATTATATTTATATAATATGCTGTAAGAAAGAAAGTTGTTTTCAAGACGAGAAATTCAAGGCTATTGCAGATTATCTTTAGAACCTCAAAATAGTCCAAACCTTAAGAAATAGGATCTAATTATTATGGAAACGCAAAATACTAAAACTTATACTACGTAGAAGCGTTTCTTAGTTTCTAAGGTGACGATTCAGTAAACAATATTGACTTCGTAACTTCATAACAAATTTAAGATTGCCGAGGAAGGCTGAATATAAACATAACTTCCCTTGCATCAATTGCAATGATAAAGATGTGCAGTGAAGACGGCGGTGATATAAGCTATGGTTGATCTCTCTGACCACGACTTAATTCGATTTTGTGATTAAAAATTCCATTAATCACATAATCCACGGCGCTGCATCATACATCAACCCAAAAGACCCCGACCAGAAGGTAAACAGTTCAGTTGTCTATTATGAAAGCCCACTGGTATTGATGGTCCTTTTTGCCGCACCATAACGGCCACAGTCAAAGAGAGGGGAATCAGTAAGTTGCCCATTCTATAGCCAATATTGCTTTGTTTGTGGAACTCTAGTAATCCGATATTTCGATAAACTGGGTGACCACGAGCAGTACTTCGTTACTGTTGCCTCGATGTTAGGTTCTTTCTCTGGTTGACCAAAATTTTGGTAAAGAGTTTTTAAAAATCTGTATTGGCTACAGGAATAAAACCTAACAAACTACGTAGTATCCAATAGTCAACGTCCACTCTGTTGAAAGCGTTTGTTAGATTTAGTTAGGCATGATATATTTGTAGAGACATATATTACTAGCAAAACTAAACACGAAAGCAAAGGACCATGATGGTCCAACGGTGAGGTTACAAGGACTTAAAGGAATCAAAGAAAAATAGCATTCGAAGTACTAAGATACTTAAAATTCTGCGTACTAACATCTTTTGTAAAGACATGGTGAAAATACTTCATGTGAGGAAACATTCACACATCGCGAGGAAACAAATAAAATCAAGCAAAGCTGCTCAAGAAACTGTAAAAGAAAAGTGCAGTGTGAATAATTAAAAGATAGCCGTATTCCATTCTAGTAATACGTTAGGGAATACAGGGAAAATGTCCAAGACCATAATGGTAATATATTTACCGACAAAACCCAAAAAGCGAATGCTATAAATAATGTCTTTCAAAGCATCCATACTTAAGACACAAATATACCCAGTGAAGGCCTAGTAAGACCAATCATAAAGCTGGATTACATCATAACTACACACAAAGAGATAACGAAGCAACTCCTCCACATTAAAACAAACAAATCCCCCGGGTCAGAGGATATTCCCGCAGTTCTGAAAGAGCTCGCGCCCGAAATATCACCGCCCTTCTCAGAATACATATTTAACAAATCGATTTCAGAAAGCGTAATTACCCTGGGCTGGACAATGTTTGACCTCACGCCTATCTTTAAAATTGGAAATAAATTAAGACCCCAGTAATTGCAAGGCAATTTTCTTCAAATCTCTCTCATGTAAAGTCCCAGAAAATCATTGTTGGAAAAGCCATGACATTTCTCGACATTCGCAACCTTATATCAATAAAACAACACGGATTCAGAAAGGAGACATCTTTTGAAGCGTGGTCGTGGCTTTTTATACACGATATCCTAAAATCATAGGAAAGTATAAAACAAGGAGATGTAAACCCACTTGCCAAATTGAGGCGCAAATTGCAAGGGTACGAAATAAACGATAATTTAATTAAATGAATCCGGGACTTCCTTTCTGACTGCAAGCAAAAAGTAGTTACATAGTATGTCTCAAGCTCCAATTATGTAAAATTAAAATCTGGCGTCCCTCAGGGTAGCGTAATTAACCCTTTGCTCTTTCTTTTTCACATTAATGATATCATCTCAAAAATAAAAAGCAACATAAAACTGTTTGCCGACGACACTGAAATCTACATAAAAAGAAATAGCGAACCACAGACATTGTAAAATACTAAGCATTGTCTTAAAAACATTAAAAAATGGTGCGGAGAATATGGTTTTAAATACTAAAACATTTACTGTTTTGCATTTCTTAAAAAATTAGAAGAAATTACCAATTTACAATCTTGGAGGTGCTCGGCTGAGCGTTGCAGAATACGTAAAATACTATGATGTCTTACATGAGGAAAAACGCACCATTTACTGAGATTCCTTAAAGAAGCTGATAAACGGATAGTTAGAAAATGTAGCGATGAGAAAGTGAAGAGCTTCAGAAAAAGTACGCGGCGGGCATATGGGATCTATCTAAAAATATTGGTTACTGAATTAAACAAGGTACAAAGTAACGCCACCAGATTTGCGACGAAGTTATACAAAAGAACACACGTTAACTACATGATATGGAATTGGAACTCTTGGGAATGCGAAGACTCGGAGAAGATTAAACGTATTACATATCGTGTGGTTTTGCAAAGGCATGTATGCGTTGCTATGTTAACACTGTTACAACTCTGATATGATTGCGCACGTAATATCAGTCTTTTGTGAACGGAATGTATGTCTGTAGCATCAATCCATGACTATTCTGGTGGTAGTCCTCCTCTGCCACTAGCGCATGCATAAAATTGTGGATTTTCGATACCAATTAATGTACAAATAAAGATGATAACACCATTTTTTATCATCGTTATTTGATACAGTACACTTAGAGCTCTTAATAGGGGAAATTCGATCAAAGTGACATATATTCATGATAACTTGATGGAACCTCTTTTAAAAAAATACGTTCTTTTTGTCGCTGTCTTTATAAATTGGGTTTCAGGACCGTATCCTTTTTTTCAATAGATTTCTTAAATCCAAACATCGCGTTCGTTCGCTCACAGCTGTCAATGAAACGCTGAAAACTAAATATATCAACTGGTGATATGAAATACGCACCGTTTTTCAAAGTCTTATCAAAAATAATTTTGGACAGATAGTACTTGTCACAACCCACCCACAAAATCAAAAGATAAACCTTGGCACACCTGGTTTCCTTTCCATCGAATTATGACATTATGCTTTTAGTACTTTTTATTACACACGAAGTAAATTTATTTGTAAAATAGCAAAAAATTATACTTCCGGAAAATGTAAGAGAAACAAAAAAAATTAATATTGATTTGGTTTCTACTTGGAGTAAATAATTGATTTTAAATGAAAAATTTTCAGTGACAGCATGCAAAATGCAATACGGAAATCCAATTTGCCTAAAAATTTTAAATTCTTAGTAGCACGGATATTTTGTGTAAATTTTTGCAATCCGTGACATTAAAAAATCATGAATGAATATGAAGAGCCAACAACAGTTTTCAGTCAAAATTTGAAGCAGGTATTAATTTATTTAGTCCAAAAACAGCATCACGCCAATTACATTGGATACATAACAAAGAAAAAAAACAAGTGACTTTAGTGAAGACTGAACGCATAAAAAGTAAATTTAACAATGCATATCAACAAATTAACAAAAAAATTCAAGCACCACATGAAAGACGTTCAATTGACATTGATTAGGGAGACAAAATGATCGGTGACGGAGAAGGAGGTCCGAAGAAAATTACGAGGGAGTAAGATCACGGCAGGGACGGACGGAATAGGGTGTACGGAAAGGGTCGAAGTCAGGGAGGCGTTTCATCGTGCATTGCAGGTAAATGGAAGTCTTAAGATTAATGAGAGCTTTTGGTGATTGAGAGACGAGGGGTGACATACTGAAAGAGGTTATTCCACCGCGTCATAAGCCAAGGTGCTTGAAGAGGGAAAAGGGAAAGAATTTCCGATGACCTTTGATGACCGTGGGCAAAAATTTAAGAAAAACTTATTATCATTCATGGCACAGCGATAAGTATTGGAGTAAATATCGGGAAAAGACCGGAAATAATCTAGTATCTAGCTGGACAGGTTTAAAAAAATTAAGTGGGTTTTCTTTTGTTTCGAACGAAGCTGGTGACGCAATAAAAATATTTCAAAGGACAACAGTAACAAATTAATATTGACTATGATGTGGAGGCGCTCTGTGTCAACGAGGGTATACGTATGTACTATCGGGTCAGCGGGCGTGAGATCTTGAATTCCTCGCGGAGGAGGGCGCCGGGGACGACGGGGAGGTCGCCACGGAAACATGCGGGGGAACTCAGCCCCCCCAACCCTCCACCCCCACCCCCACCGAAGATGGAAATAGGCCCCCGGGGCCCTGAGGGGGTCGAACGGGGAGGACGTCCCACGGAGGGGGGGGGGGGATGCCCCGCTGGGGTTTTCCGCAACAAAACACGCGCCCCCGTTTGAAAGGTCTTTTCGGTGGTCGCAAGGGGGAGAGGGGGAGAAAAGGGGCGGAGAGGGGAGAGAGAGAGAGGGGAGGGAGGAAGGCGACGCAAGAGTCACCCACCCTCTCGCTGGCGTAATTCCTTTAGCGCGAGGCTCCTCGAGGATTTGGGAAATTTTGTAACTGGGGAAGGGGGGGGGGCGAAGAGGGGTGGAGTGGCTCGGACAAAGCTATCTCCGAGCACCGGTGCCTGCCTTTATTCCTCCGTCGTTTTTCTTTCACCCCTGAGGGATTTGCTATCACAAGCGGCTCCTGCGTTACTATCAGCAACGCACTGTCATTGGAGGAACCCATGCATTTTTGGAAGCGACAGTTACTCTGCATTCCAGTATTTCAGTAAATAAAAATATCCATCGAACGATATTTCCTGGCAAGAATTTTATAACTTAATTCCAAGAAACTGCGAGGGATTCCACGACAGTAACATTTAAAGGAGTCATCCACTTTGTTCATTGCATTTCAAAAATTTGAAACGGTAAAAATTAATCGCCTTAACCGGGATTCGAACCCGGATCCCTCGATGCCCGGTGGAGTGCTTTAGCCAATCAAGCTAACGAGGGGTCCTCTTCTTCCAAAATTTCGTGGATCAGGGTTCGAAGCCCGGTCAAGGCTATTGATGTACACACACTGAAATTGTTGCATTGTAATTTGATAGCTCAATTAATCGGAATACGCCGAGTATGCACAGTCTTCTACAGATTTATTCGTGCATAATAATAATATAAATAATAATGGTAAAATTGTATTTGACCCAAAATAATCTGCACTGTGTGCATGAATAAGTTGGCTTGATGTAACGTACAACAAAGTGCAAGAAGTGCGAGGCAACAAAAATGATGTATTACGCCGAAAAATTAATTTTTGTGCCCGAAACGTTAACCGATTCCAATTGTCACTCTCAACGATCTCGAAAGAACACATCGGTTGTTCTTTTGGAAAAATGATTACTTCGGTCGGTTGACCATTTCCGAGTGCTTCCATTCCGCGGTTCGAATCTTGCCTGGTGTGGCACGAATGCTGGTGACGGGAAAGGCGAATTAACTGCTGGCTTGGAGAGATAATATGTGACCTCAACATACTTTCCACGCAACGGAAACTTCTACGTACGGGCAGACGGGTGGCGTTGCCATGGAATCTCTATCATCACCAGACATCGTGAATTTTCATACAGTAGACTTCGAGGAGCAAGACCCAAAATCGACTTCTTTTTTGCCCGAGATGCTTCTACAAATACTCAGACGGCACGTTAACTTTCTGAAACCATGGGACCTTTGGACTCGTTCCTGAGGGACATGAGCAACCAGAATCCCAACTTCCAATGCAATCGAAATGAATCCAATCCTTTATTACCCTATGCGATCAAATATTATCGATTTCAATTATGATATTTCGTGTTAAACTTGAAAACAAATGAGTCTTTACCTACCTGTTTATGCAAAGAACCGTTTACTAACACGTATCGAGATATTGGTCCTGGTTTCCATAAATATTCTCACAAATTGCAGTCCGGTGATTGACTCACACTCTCAACGGGTACCCTAGCCCTAGGAACAGGGAATTTGATGGTAAAAACTAACAGAGGAAACTGCCATCTACTTATAGAATACTTCATAATAACTTTTAGAGAAAGAACGCTTCAATGCAGCTTCGAAGCTACAGTTTTTTTTTTAATGTGTATCTACTACGACTGTGATGCTCTTTGGCAAAGGTGTAATTTATTTTCAAACTCTTTCCGCAGGAAAACGCGATTGTTTTCTTACCGCAATGATTCCCTCATTCTTATTCCGCGAACTAATTCCTATCTTCGACCACTGCTACTCTCCTGCACCAAGCATAACTATCTAGTTTTTTTTGGGGGGGGACGAACCATCCCAATCATTTCTTGTAGATGATCGCATAAGCTACATATTTACATAGATATTGTTTTTTACGAAAGGAAGTTAGAGGAATAACGTGCCACAATATTAATTGCTAATAGATGTCACTACAATTATTTTAGACGCCCATTTACGACAATAAATATAATTATGTCATCAGTATAAAAGATTGAGTTGTCCGCATGGTTTGACCTTGGTGTACATTCGTCCATTTTGTTGGAAAGTCAACTCTCACATTAACATCGGGATTTATTTTAATTAAGTACAATAGCGTTAGCAAAGCTTTTCAAGTTTTCCGAGGAAGAAGGAGAAATTCCATAGTGTTAAGCCTGTGATAGTGTCCTACTTTTTTTAAGTTTTGTGAAAATACGCTTATTTTCAGTTTTACGTAGTATATTGACTACGAATCATCCGATGAACGAGCGTCGCTGTCCTGTAATAGGCTGGCGTGAAAATTATCATCCTCTTTCTATAATGGGTGTTTGGGCATATTTTAACTGATTTAAAGAATTACTTTATTCTTAAACACTAGCATCAATGCCTAATCACGTAAATCCAAGGCGTGGTTAGCAAATTTATGGTTTTTGATATCACTTACTCCAATTGATGGATTACAATATTTTCAAATGGCGAGAAAAGGGTCCTCTGGATTCATTCCTGGGGCACATGAACAAGCAGAATCCCAACATCCAGTTTATGACGGAGACAGAAAACGAAGGACAACTCTCTTTACTTGGCCTCTTGATTCGAATGAAAACGGACAGTAGTCTAGGCTACAGGGCCTATCCGAAAACAACCCAAACTTAAAGTCATACTTAAACAGAGAGGAATTCACCAACATCCTTTCCAACGGTACGCAGCAATGTCTTCGCTAATGCACAGAGCCAATCCACAGCAGGGGTGTTTGGCAGCTCACTCGATATATTTTCGACTAATATGCCAGAGGTTTCAATGCAACAATTTCAGAGCGTAAAAATCATTCGCCTTGACTGGGACTCGAACCCAGATCCCTCAATATCCGGTCGAGTGCTTTAGCCACTTAAGCTACCGAGGCGTCCTCTTAAACTCTGAAATTTTGGGGCTTTTAAAGGAACTAGATGTTATGACGAATTACCGTACATACAATGTCACATGTATTCGTAGTCGTGCGCGAGGCGCCACTGTCCACGAGGTTAAAGCCAACTTTAAACACGTATGGTGTTTTCCCTTTGACAAATTCCAAAGAAACTGCGGGAGATGCCGCAACAGTAACTTTTTAACGGAGTCATCCGCTAATGTGCATTTCAATGCAACAATTTCAGAGCGTAAAAATCATTCGCCTTGACTGGGACTCGAACCCAGATCCCTCAATATCCGGTCGAGTGCTTTAGCCACTTAAGCTACCGAGGCGTCCTCTTAAACTCTGAAATTTTGGGGCTTTTAAAGGAACTAGATGTTATGACGAATTACCGTACATACAATGTCACATGTATTCGTAGTCGTGCGCGAGGCGCCACTGTCCACGAGGTTAAAGCCAACTTTAAACACGTATGGTGTTTTCCCTTTGACAAATTCCAAAGAAACTGCGGGAGATGCCGCAACAGTAACTTTTTAACGGAGTCATCCGCTAATGTGCATTTCAATGCAACAATTTCAGAGCGTAAAAATCATTCGCCTTGACTGGGACTCGAACCCAGATCCCTCAATATCCGGTCGAGTGCTTTAGCCACTTAAGCTACCGAGGCGTCCTCTTAAACTCTGAAATTTTGGGGCTTTTAAAGGAACTAGATGTTATGACGAATTACCGTACATACAATGTCACATGTATTCGTAGTCGTGCGCGAGGCGCCACTGTCCACGAGGTTAAAGCCAACTTTAAACACGTATGGTGTTTTCCCTTTGACAAATTCCAAAGAAACTGCGGGAGATGCCGCAACAGTAACTTTTTAACGGAGTCATCCGCTAATGTGCATTTCAATGCAACAATTTCAGAGCGTAAAAATCATTCGCCTTGACTGGGACTCGAACCCAGATCCCTCAATATCCGGTCGAGTGCTTTAGCCACTTAAGCTACCGAGGCGTCCTCTTAAACTCTGAAATTTTGGGGCTTTTAAAGGAACTAGATGTTATGACGAATTACCGTACATACAATGTCACATGTATTCGTAGTCGTGCGCGAGGCGCCACTGTCCACGAGGTTAAAGCCAACTTTAAACACGTATGGTGTTTTCCCTTTGACAAATTCCAAAGAAACTGCGGGAGATGCCGCAACAGTAACTTTTTAACGGAGTCATCCGCTAATGTGCATTTCAATGCAACAATTTCAGAGCGTAAAAATCATTCGCCTTGACTGGGACTCGAACCCAGATCCCTCAATATCCGGTCGAGTGCTTTAGCCACTTAAGCTACCGAGGCGTCCTCTTAAACTCTGAAATTTTGGGGCTTTTAAAGGAACTAGATGTTATGACGAATTACCGTACATACAATGTCACATGTATTCGTAGTCGTGCGCGAGGCGCCACTGTCCACGAGGTTAAAGCCAACTTTAAACACGTATGGTGTTTTCCCTTTGACAAATTCCAAAGAAACTGCGGGAGATGCCGCAACAGTAACTTTTTAACGGAGTCATCCGCTAATGTGCATTTCAATGCAACAATTTCAGAGCGTAAAAATCATTCGCCTTGACTGGGACTCGAACCCAGATCCCTCAATATCCGGTCGAGTGCTTTAGCCACTTAAGCTACCGAGGCGTCCTCTTAAACTCTGAAATTTTGGGGCTTTTAAAGGAACTAGATGTTATGACGAATTACCGTACATACAATGTCACATGTATTCGTAGTCGTGCGCGAGGCGCCACTGTCCACGAGGTTAAAGCCAACTTTAAACACGTATGGTGTTTTCCCTTTGACAAATTCCAAAGAAACTGCGGGAGATGCCGCAACAGTAACTTTTTAACGGAGTCATCCGCTAATGTGCATTTCAATGCAACAATTTCAGAGCGTAAAAATCATTCGCCTTGACTGGGACTCGAACCCAGATCCCTCAATATCCGGTCGAGTGCTTTAGCCACTTAAGCTACCGAGGCGTCCTCTTAAACTCTGAAATTTTGGGGCTTTTAAAGGAACTAGATGTTATGACGAATTACCGTACATACAATGTCACATGTATTCGTAGTCGTGCGCGAGGCGCCACTGTCCACGAGGTTAAAGCCAACTTTAAACACGTATGGTGTTTTCCCTTTGACAAATTCCAAAGAAACTGCGGGAGATGCCGCAACAGTAACTTTTTAACGGAGTCATCCGCTAATGTGCATTTCAATGCAACAATTTCAGAGCGTAAAAATCATTCGCCTTGACTGGGACTCGAACCCAGATCCCTCAATATCCGGTCGAGTGCTTTAGCCACTTAAGCTACCGAGGCGTCCTCTTAAACTCTGAAATTTTGGGGCTTTTAAAGGAACTAGATGTTATGACGAATTACCGTACATACAATGTCACATGTATTCGTAGTCGTGCGCGAGGCGCCACTGTCCACGAGGTTAAAGCCAACTTTAAACACGTATGGTGTTTTCCCTTTGACAAATTCCAAAGAAACTGCGGGAGATGCCGCAACAGTAACTTTTTAACGGAGTCATCCGCTAATGTGCATTTCAATGCAACAATTTCAGAGCGTAAAAATCATTCGCCTTGACTGGGACTCGAACCCAGATCCCTCAATATCCGGTCGAGTGCTTTAGCCACTTAAGCTACCGAGGCGTCCTCTTAAACTCTGAAATTTTGGGGCTTTTAAAGGAACTAGATGTTATGACGAATTACCGTACATACAATGTCACATGTATTCGTAGTTTCTTTGGAATTTGTCAAAGGGAAAACACCATACGTGTTTAAAGTTGGCTTTAACCTCGTGGACAGTGGCGCCTCGCGCACGACTACGAATACATGTGACATTGTATGTACGGTAATTCGTCATAACATCTAGTTCCTTTAAAAGCCCCAAAATTTCAGAGTTTAAGAGGACGCCTCGGTAGCTTAAGTGGCTAAAGCACTCGACCGGATATTGAGGGATCTGGGTTCGAGTCCCAGTCAAGGCGAATGATTTTTACGCTCTGAAATTGTTGCATTGAAATGCACATTAGCGGATGACTCCGTTAAAAAGTTACTGTTGCGGCATCTCCCGCAGTTTCTTTGGAATTTGTCAAAGGGAAAACACCATACGTGTTTAAAGTTGGCTTTAACCTCGTGGACAGTGGCGCCTCGCGCACGACTACGAATACATGTGACATTGTATGTACGGTAATTCGTCATAACATCTAGTTCCTTTAAAAGCCCCAAAATTTCAGAGTTTAAGAGGACGCCTCGGTAGCTTAAGTGGCTAAAGCACTCGACCGGATATTGAGGGATCTGGGTTCGAGTCCCAGTCAAGGCGAATGATTTTTACGCTCTGAAATTGTTGCATTGAAATGCACATTAGCGGATGACTCCGTTAAAAAGTTACTGTTGCGGCATCTCCCGCAGTTTCTTTGGAATTTGTCAAAGGGAAAACACCATACGTGTTTAAAGTTGGCTTTAACCTCGTGGACAGTGGCGCCTCGCGCACGACTACGAATACATGTGACATTGTATGTACGGTAATTCGTCATAACATCTAGTTCCTTTAAAAGCCCCAAAATTTCAGAGTTTAAGAGGACGCCTCGGTAGCTTAAGTGGCTAAAGCACTCGACCGGATATTGAGGGATCTGGGTTCGAGTCCCAGTCAAGGCGAATGATTTTTACGCTCTGAAATTGTTGCATTGAAATGCACATTAGCGGATGACTCCGTTAAAAAGTTACTGTTGCGGCATCTCCCGCAGTTTCTTTGGAATTTGTCAAAGGGAAAACACCATACGTGTTTAAAGTTGGCTTTAACCTCGTGGACAGTGGCGCCTCGCGCACGACTACGAATACATGTGACATTGTATGTACGGTAATTCGTCATAACATCTAGTTCCTTTAAAAGCCCCAAAATTTCAGAGTTTAAGAGGACGCCTCGGTAGCTTAAGTGGCTAAAGCACTCGACCGGATATTGAGGGATCTGGGTTCGAGTCCCAGTCAAGGCGAATGATTTTTACGCTCTGAAATTGTTGCATTGAAATGCACATTAGCGGATGACTCCGTTAAAAAGTTACTGTTGCGGCATCTCCCGCAGTTTCTTTGGAATTTGTCAAAGGGAAAACACCATACGTGTTTAAAGTTGGCTTTAACCTCGTGGACAGTGGCGCCTCGCGCACGACTACGAATACATGTGACATTGTATGTACGGTAATTCGTCATAACATCTAGTTCCTTTAAAAGCCCCAAAATTTCAGAGTTTAAGAGGACGCCTCGGTAGCTTAAGTGGCTAAAGCACTCGACCGGATATTGAGGGATCTGGGTTCGAGTCCCAGTCAAGGCGAATGATTTTTACGCTCTGAAATTGTTGCATTGAAATGCACATTAGCGGATGACTCCGTTAAAAAGTTACTGTTGCGGCATCTCCCGCAGTTTCTTTGGAATTTGTCAAAGGGAAAACACCATACGTGTTTAAAGTTGGCTTTAACCTCGTGGACAGTGGCGCCTCGCGCACGACTACGAATACATGTGACATTGTATGTACGGTAATTCGTCATAACATCTAGTTCCTTTAAAAGCCCCAAAATTTCAGAGTTTAAGAGGACGCCTCGGTAGCTTAAGTGGCTAAAGCACTCGACCGGATATTGAGGGATCTGGGTTCGAGTCCCAGTCAAGGCGAATGATTTTTACGCTCTGAAATTGTTGCATTGAAATGCACATTAGCGGATGACTCCGTTAAAAAGTTACTGTTGCGGCATCTCCCGCAGTTTCTTTGGAATTTGTCAAAGGGAAAACACCATACGTGTTTAAAGTTGGCTTTAACCTCGTGGACAGTGGCGCCTCGCGCACGACTACGAATACATGTGACATTGTATGTACGGTAATTCGTCATAACATCTAGTTCCTTTAAAAGCCCCAAAATTTCAGAGTTTAAGAGGACGCCTCGGTAGCTTAAGTGGCTAAAGCACTCGACCGGATATTGAGGGATCTGGGTTCGAGTCCCAGTCAAGGCGAATGATTTTTACGCTCTGAAATTGTTGCATTGAAATGCACATTAGCGGATGACTCCGTTAAAAAGTTACTGTTGCGGCATCTCCCGCAGTTTCTTTGGAATATGCCAGAGGTTTTTACAAACAAGGACGTGACTGAGCGAATTAACGACCTCAAAGTTATATATGTATAAATGAACGTAAGTAAAAAAAATGGAAGCGAAAATATCATACGTAGAATATTTAATAAAGAGAACTTTAATTTGTTTCGGGATAAGTTAAAGCACGAACTCAATGCATTCAGGTTGGAAACCCATAGAGCTGGCACAGAACATATTGGAAAAAGTTTTTACATATTATGCGTGTCAGAATAGAGACATTTGTTTCATACAAACTCCTCGCGATGTTGAGGAACCGCATTGTATAAACAGAGAGTTCAGATTGAGGTTAAGGGTAAAAAGAAAGATCGCACAAATTTAAAAATAATTTTTAACAATCCCGACAAAAATCTAGCGAATAAATAAGAAGACGAATTCTTAGAATTTAGGGCAAAAACGAAAGAGGACAAAACCTTACGTACTTTCATAAGAAACTATTTATGCGAATATTTAATATCCCAAAATCATTTTGGTCTAATGCCAGGGGCATACAAGTGAAACTTCCAAATGTGCATTCATTAAAGACAGTTAATGGCAATTTTTTTGCTGTCATCGTAAACAAGAACAGTATCCTAAACAATTTCTTTTAAAACGACTTCATTTAAAATATTTCATCACAAAACAAATCACCCTACACACCTGTATCTCTTATGAATAAAATATTTTTATCCCAGGAGGGGATACAAAATATATCCAAAATATAAAAGCAAACAGTCCCATATACGGAAAAATATCATGGATAGAATTCCGAGGAATTTGTGGAAAATACTGATAGAAGGTCCAATACCCCACAAATAGGGGGGGAGGGTAGCCCATATGACCTTCCCCTTTACGAAGGCGTGATAGGGCGGACTCCAGTATTTACAATCCAGTTCTTTAAAATCTATATCTTTAAAAATCCAAGAAGATATCATTGCTTGCGATATAACGTCATTTATCGACAGTGGGAACATACTCTGTTGTAACCAGAACGGGTTTAGGAAGAGCTAAAGGCTACTTATAATTCATGAACCATTTTTTTCCCCTCTAATTCATCCGAACACTTGATTTAGACACCACAAAAGGCGTGGGCTGACTTAAAATTGCCTGGGGAGTCAGGAGGACATCAGATACACTGTATTATGGTTATGCACGAATTCGTCTTTGTATCCACACGGTACCCTGCAAACCACCGCTAGGAGGAGCGGCAGTGGGGGGGGGGGGGAATACACACCAGACTAATATTTCACCCGAATATGACCCTACCATGGTCGGAAAACGTTATTCTAATCCCTTATCATTCGTGAGAAAAATTCCATCTGAAATCTATCTGTTCTACACTAAATCTCACTAATTTTACTGACATTATCTGCTGACATGACATGATGACATCCTACCGTTTTACCATGGGGTAATTATTAATTTTCAATAGCATCGATAAAGTGATACCCTTCAAATTTATGCAAGAGATTCGCGAGAAGACGGCATCTTGAAGTTCATGCGTCGAGACGAGCACAAAACATGTAGTAGCCTAACTTTTCGGTCGTCTTTCCATAATATAATAATTTTTTTATAAAAAATAAATAAAAATAATATAATAAAGGTGTTGAAATTTGTGGAAAACTTTTTGAAGATTACACTGGTTTTCAAGGACGTTTTTGTCAATTTTCAGGTGCAATTCATTGTTCGCCATAGACCGGCTGCCACTCATGTCATCATCATGGACATTTTTGTTCACTCTTAAATGAACGACAATCTCTTGTCACTCATCACATTTCGTCCGCACAGAGCACAAATTACCCGATGAATGTCAGCAGCTTTGAAGTTTTTGAAGTTTTATCAGTAAAAACCTTATCGCTGCACGAGCTTCACAAATGCTGGAAATTTCAATTGTATTGTTCATTTTGACTCACTATTGTAGGCAAACGATAAGCGACGAGACCTTCCAATCACTGCAATTTGAGGCGCACTGACCTACTGTGATCGTCAATACAGCGACCGTTCGGTTCCCTTCAGTAATTTTCACGCTACACGAAAACGAAGGTTACACTCAGGACAGCCCTCGTACATGGAATAGAATTAAACATTACTAAAGTGGTCAAATATATGAATGATACACTGGCGTCAAACTTTTCATGGGCAACAAACACTAGAAGAATATGCTCGCCAACCTTAAAGAAGCTAGATGTCATCAGATGAGTAGCTGGGTAATGTAATGCAAGGGAGAGAATGTGTTGCTACGCTTTTGTTGGAACACACTTGGAATGCGGGGTTCACGGGAAAAAACGTTGATTCAAGGCTTCGACAAGATTCAGAGAAATTCCGCTAGATATGTTAAAAATCGCTAAGAGGAGAGACTGAGCGTCATGGAGATGAATGAAGAGAGCAGGCAGGGCTAAGACTATTAAGAAGATACAGGGGTGCATGGTTTTCCTTGCGGTAACCGAGGTAATTATTATTCCACCAAGTTAGATTGTTAATTTCGACCACCGGGATAAAATAAGAAATAAAAGGCACCGTCACCGGCAAATTCAAGCACGCTTTCTCTTTCTTCGAACAGGACATAATCATACGTAGTCAAATCGTACCCAAGCGCTCGAGTATTTTTATTTAAAGAACAAACTTAATAATAGTCAAATACGAGCCATTATACTCGTTCAGCCAGTTTTGCACAATGCACGAGGGCATGTGCGCTAGTAAAAAGAGACGTTTCAGGCGTGATATGGTGGAATCTCATGATTAATTAAAAATAGCAACTTTATTTTTGTGGAAAATTGCTATTTTTAATTAATGTGCGCTAGTGTTTTTCCACGCGAAGCAATATACATATTCAAATTCTAGTATGAACTCGTAGTAGTAGTAGTATTTAGGGGAGGCGACCAACAGCTGAGGTCATTTGTGCCATAGGGGATGGACAAGGAAAGGATGAAGGGTGGAGAGAAACCCGGCGTCGGCATTAGCCTACTCTTTACGAAAGGCGCCAAGGGGTTCGCAGCTAAACGTCCCATCCAACGGACCCTCCATTCGCCAAAGTACCCTCCATAAAGTACTTCAAGTAGGGATCGAGATACCTCTGAAAAATATTCAACACCTCCGGGATTTGAACCCGCGCCCTCTGGGTGGAAAGCCAGTACAATAGCCCCCGTACCATCTCGATCCCCAAGTATAAACTAGTAATTTTTTGTGTACATGGTTAGTATCCTAACATCCCCGGCCACAAACCTTTGCGGTTACCTGCGGGGTAATGTGTAGATTTAAATATCTGGGAATCCTTTTCCATAGCATAAATTTTGACCAAAAATGAATGCGAAGTTTCATGTACGACAAATCGAACTTCTCAAAAAGGAAATTTTTGTGGAACTCTTAACAATTTACGATGACCCTAATAACATGGGGGACATAACACCCTACATCCACAGCATCCCTAGCCACACGCCTATTCGAAGATATTTTAGTAGATTTAGTTCTTAACAGCAAACGATGAACACCCATTTATAAACTGAATCCGTGATCTCAAGAAGCAGCTATTCCGTCTCATAAAGATTAAGTTAAAAATTCCCAAACAGGCAAAAATTAACCTCTTGATCCATGGAAATTTTCGAATGCTAACATCCTCTCTTTGGTGGTTCCAAAAGTGGAAATCCGCAAATTGCCAGTTCGTAAATAGCGCAGTGTGTAATGGTCCACGCGGGCACGCGATCGAAATTAGCATTCGCAGAATTCAAAGACGCATCTCCCCAATGCCATTCCCCTTATCCCCCTCCTCGGGGGAACACGTGAAAAAATCCCCTTACACATACCTACCCACGCGGTGACCTCTCTCGGGACACCCCCTGCCTCTACCCCGCCAGGGGATTTCCTCGAGCTCGTTCAGATTCATTCGAATTCCTGTTTCGAAACATCTCATGTGACTTCACACCTACCCATCAACTACGAGGGAAACTACAGGAGTGCAGTCCTTCAATACCTTTTGCAATTTTGGTGACTGTAGCTTTCAAAATACAGAAAAGAACTTTGTTCAGGCAAAAAGACCTCTCTTCACCATGAGAATTCAAACAATACCAATAGATACTTTAACATTAGTAATAGTGGAGATGTAAAGGGGCTGCGAAATGAAAAATTCCTCACAATTGGTACAAAGAATTTTTGCTAAAAAATTTCAGTAATTACTTTGGAAACAAAGACTGAATCAAAGTCTGATGTACTCCTCCTCATTTTAAAATCATCATTTAGACGCAATTTCCTTCAATTTCCAGTTGTTACCGACCCCGACATTTTCCGATACAGTAGTCATTGAAGATTCTCGGTAATGAACACATCGCTAATTTACGTACACTTCAACGCCCGCCCATCACCCCCTCGGAAGAGAATGAAGATCGCAGGATGGAATTGCACAATCGACAGACTGATACGCACCAACCTAACACATTAAATAAAGCGAAGTCCAATCTCTACAGAAAAATGCGATTTATTTTTAGTTCCCTGGGGACGAGGAGAGGAGGGGAGGTGGAGGGGGGGGGAGGAAGGAGGGGGACGGAGGAAAAAACCGCGCGAAAATTTTCCTCACGCGTGCCTTACCATTTAAGTCGACATCTAAAACAACCCTTTGAGGAGGGCCGCTTGGAAGGGGTTGGGAGAGGGGGGGAAGGGGCCTATACTGAGCGCGAGGCATCAACAGTTTTCCCGCTCCCATGGTTATCCACCCCCTGAGGGGAAGAGGCAGCCAATAGACAGGGGGGGAGGAGTGGGAATGGGGGCGGGAGAGGGTGCACGCGGAAATTGGCGCGGCAGGGGAGGGGGGCAGATTTAGTCCATTGCAGACTTAACAACTCGGTTCGCCGTCGGCCAGGGAGAGGAGAAGGGGACGGGAGATGGGCAACCGCTCCATCATTCATGTTCTCCGACCACACCACTTGGAGGTTATTAAGAGGACGATACCTCTATTTCAGGCACGCCAGACTATGAATCAAATATTTAGTATTGATCATACTTTTTCCCAAAGAAGAGTGGATGAAAAGTATATTGAGGTCCACTGACTAACAATAAAATTGACATAAATACATATTTCAGCCTGAAATTTAGGAATTTCACTTCTAATCTCACAATACCGCAATGGCACATAATGATGATATTCCTTCGCAAATATTGTATGAAAAATTGAATCGATTAAGGCCAAAAAAATAACTGATTTAGAATGTCAAAGCATTAAATATAATAAAGGTAAAATGTCAGGTGTCACCCATTGAAAATTCACAAGGTATCATTATCGTATTAGTATTTTTTTTTATTATTTACAGAGTACCCTGAAAGCCGCATCTAGGATATGTGGTAGGGGTAGGTAGGGTGTGTGGCAGGGGGTGTGAATGCACACCAAACTAGTTTTGATCCGAATATTTTTACCTCTACTACAGTCGGACGACATTATTGTGATCCCTTATCGTTCGTGGAAAAAATGACATCTTAAATCAGTTACATCTATTTGTTTTACCCTTAATCTCTCTCATTTTATTGATACGATCTCGCCTACCGTAGTGCGATGGGGCTAAAAATAACTTTTCAACATCATCGCTAAAGTAATATCCTTCCAATTTATGCAAAAGATTAAATCTGAAATTTAACTATGATGAAGATGACATAAGCTGTCGATCCTCCATGGTCGGTGAATTAACATTTAGATTGTGGCAATTTGTTATAGACATAATTTATCTTTTGCAGTAGAGACCACCGAGATTATAACACCCATTTTAGAATTGAAAGGGCACACTTCCGGTCCTCATCGTGTCCCTGAGAATGGGTCACCTAGGCATCTCTACATAAATAAACACCAATTTAATTTTAAACGTTAGTCAAAAAGTATTAATGAAATATTTATATGCATAAAATTTTTAAATAATCTAAACTTTCTCATAAATAATTTTTAGGCATTTTAATTTCCTTCGCTACTATATCCCTGGTAAATGCATTCAATATGCACTGAAAATATATATTTAGCATATTAATTTATATTACATAGCCTAATAGTGCAGCTGGATAACATAATGATATGAATAGGGCCTTATTAATCCTAAATTTATTCATTGCCATTATTATTTTTTGCCCTAAGAACATAGTTTTTTTTCGCAGCACACGAATACCTTTAACATTTAAACCCTTAGTAAACGTCCACTGCATTATGGAATCGAATGGGGAGTACGAAAGACATCACCTCTATTTAAATATATCTTACTACACGACTATTTTCTATCCATATATTTTCTGTCTAAGTTGATATTTCTATCATTATAACTATCACCTCTATTTCATTATAGTCAACTGTAAAATACATTAGGTTAAATAAACCTGGAGATGCTGAAACAGTATTAAAAGTTTGTATACGAGTACAAAATATCGGTAATAATGTTTTCCTGAAGTTTGCATTATGTGTTGAATTCAGACCATAGTTTAAATGTGCGCATTATCGCAGTTCATGTTGGCATTGATAAGATTGCAGTCCACATCAATATCTCTGAAAATTTGGCGATGCGAAAGATTACGCCAAATTCGTCCTGAAGGCCTTTGGACGGACGGCCAGGAGTAGAGTCGACTGTTTGCTTACGAAGAACTTCTGCAAAGGCATCACGACGAGACCCCAACCCCCTTACTGTCCTGACCTAGCACCAACAGACTATTTCCTATTCCCTAAAGTTAAATCCTCCCTCAAATGATATCATCAGGAGACCCTAAGTACCAACAAAGACGCGTTCACGCGTACCCTTAAGAACCTTCCGGAATCCGCCTATCAGGGAGTCTTTGGGTCGTGGAAAAGCCGCTGGCGAAAGTTTGTCGACGCTCAAGGGATGTACTTTATAAAATTTTTAGGCATCGTAGCAATATCTAAAATAAATATATTTTCTGAAAATTTTCCCGATACTTTTTATACAAACCATGTAACTTGTGTGGTGTGCATGACACAACTGCGAGAAATATTGCCGTGGGAATATTCGTGTACGACTGCGAGATATACTACCTTGATCAAAAAGTTCCCGGAATAACCACGGTGTGGCGCTCCCATCGTTCCGATTTGAGTTCTGTTTTTTTTGTTAAATTGGTACATCTGTTGTTGATATTCCCTTTAAATCTTAGTGTCATAACTTGACATTTGCAAAAGTTACGTAGCCAAGAGTACATCTATCTCTGTGTGTGTTGGCGATTTTTTACAATTTCAGAAATGGATTTAAATTTGCAACAACGAACTTGTATTCAATTTTGCGTAAAAAACGGATTTAGTGGCGCACGGACGTTGGTGGGGGATCGAGATGGTGCGGGGGCTAACGTACTGGCTTGCCACCCTGAGGGCGCGGGTTCAAATCCCGGCGGTGTTGAATATTTTTCAGAGGTATCTCGATCCCTACTTGAGGTGCTTTGTGGAGGGCACTTTGAGTGAGTACGGCGTCCGTCGGATGGGACGTTAAGCTGCGGACCCCTTGGCGCCTTTCGTAAAGAGTAGGCTAATGCCGACGCCGGGTTTCTCTCCATCCTTCATCCTTTCCTGTCCATCCCCTATGGCGCAAATGACCTTAGCTGTCGGTCGCCTCCCCTAAAAACTACTACGGACGTTGGAAATGTTGGAAAAGTGTTTCGGCAACGATTCTCTAAAAAAAACGGTCGTTTACCAGTGGCACGAGCGGTTCAGAAGTGGTCGTGAGTCAATCGAAGATGATGAACGCAGTGGCAGACCATCGACATCGAAAGTCGGTGAAAAAATTGATAAAGTAAAAGAAATGTTGGTCAATAACCGCAAATTAACCATCAGAGAAATAGCGGAGGACTTGAACATTGCCTATGGATCCGCCCAAGACATTGTGGTTAATGATTTGGGTTTCCGTCGTGTAGCAGCAAAGTTGGTGCCGAAAGACCTCAATTTCATGCAAAAAAGAGACCGTGTTGACGTCGCAAAAGACATGATTTGCGAGGCTGAATCCGATCCCACATTCATCAAAAGGATCATTACTGGAGACGAGACGTGGGTTTATGAGTACGACACGCAATCCAGACATCAGGCAAGTGAATGGCGTTCACCAAATGAGCCGAGACCAAAAAAACCACGTCGTTTTCAGTCAAAAAAGAAGGCAATGCTGACGGTTTTCATGGATTACAACGGTGTAGTGCATCATGAATTTTTGCCAGAAGGCCAGACAGTAAACAAAGAGTATTATTTGGGCGTTATGAGACGTTTGCGTGAAGCAATTCGCCGAAAGAGACCAGAAATGTGGGCAGAAAACTCGTGGATTTTGCACCAATGATAACGCACCGTCGCACAGTGCTATCATTATTCGTAATTTTTTGACGAAAAATGCAACAAATACCATCCAACAGCCACCGAATTCACCTGTATTTATAATTTTTTATTAATTATTTATTTTATGAATAAATTCCGGGAACTTTTTGATCAAGGCAGTATATCGCCAAACCCGGAATTCGAATCCGGAACCCTTGTTTTTCGGTCGAGTATCTAGCACGTTATTTTTCCAGGGGTTCGGAGTGAAAGAGGACGCCAGTTTAGAGGTATTAGCTAGACTGGCTACTTCTTCAAGGCCAAATCTATTAGAATCTCTGTTCAGGTTCATGATGTTCCAATGTGAAATCGGACATTTCGCATTAATTGAGTACTGGTTTCCGAAATCTTCAAGGGTGGCGCCTATTCAATGTTTATTTTGACCTGCTTATTTTACTATTTTTTCTGCACAAAATCTGCAAACATTTTCATGCGAGCAATTATTTTAACGTATTGAACTAAATGATCGGCAGAAAAATGTTTTGAGAAAACTGACGAATCGTGATCAATGCCAGACTTTTTTGCTCAAGATATCATTTATCAGAGCAGAATTGTTTGGCAAATAATGTTTTTAATTTCATGAAGATTGATGGCCACTTTCAACAATTTGGAAGATTGGGAATATTAAGTCGTATCTTTTAGAACTTTAATGCAAAATGATAAATCTCGATACAAAATACATTTATAAATGCGTCATTATCATTAGTACTATAATCATTATGCGTACTATTCACAAAATTGTACTTATACTTTCAAATGCATTAAACCTTTTCAGATGAATAAAATTTCTATAAATGTTTCATGATATAACAATATTTTTCGTGTAGAGCATGGTTCCGTAACTTGGAAAAGTGTACCAGCGAAGAATTGAAGCCTTTGAAACATGGTGCTGGAGGAGAATGCTGAAGATTAAATGGACAGACGAAGTAAGGAACAAGAAAGTATATAGAAGACCAGAAGAAGATAGGACCATTCGGAGAACTCTACGGTTAAGAAGAAATAGATGGACTGGACACACATTGAGGCAAAATGGACTGATTAGGAATATAATAGAAGAAAAAATAGAAGGGAAGATCCCACGAGGAAGGCCAAGAGACTTGTACACGGGACGAATTAAGAAGGATGTAAAACAGAGAAGGTATTAAGGATTAAGGGCATTGGCATTAAATAGAGTAGAATGAAGGGCTGCAGTAAACACATCGTAGAATAGAAATACTGATGATGCTTATAACAATATTATTCTCTGCCAGCGTAAAAATAATGCTTTACGAGAGGCACAAGATTGAAATTTTTTTAAATTATCTAAATATTTATAATAATGAGATGTATTTCTGTAGATTTGAGATTTGCATTTGCATGATTCTCGCACCATAAAATAAATTGGGAATCCATGAGATACTTGAAATACATTCGCATTTTCAGCATATATATATTATATTTGAAATAATATAGCGTGGGTAATCAATGGCTGCATTTAGAGTATTAATAGTTTTATTTTGTTATGCATCGAAAGGGAGGCGTTTTCTGTGTATTAATAATCAAGTAAATAATTCTCTAAATGTCATTTTTTACACAATCCAAATTTATTTGATTTTAATTAATTTAGTACAACTCGAAATCTTGTCAAGTAAAAATATTTTTTGATTTAAATAACCCGAATAAATGTCGATGTTATTCATTATAATTAATGTGGCATCAAATTTGTCCAAAATTTTTCTATTTTTCCCAGAAAGAATAAAATTCAAAAGATTAAAATTGTCGAGACCTATGCATTTTTTGCCGAATTTCCGCCAATTTCTCTGCGCTAATTAATATCCCTATTTAGATCGATCGACAGCGGGCATGTGGTGGGTATATTTTAATGTACACACAAAATATTTTCGGAAGCCGTTCGAATTATTCCCGCCGAGAATAGCCCCCCGTGGGAATTCCACCTCCTGCGACGCGGTCCAGCCCCTGCCCCGCCCCTCCGCTCCCCTTGTTTACCACCGCCTCGAAAGGTCGGGGGGGGGGGGAACGCGCGCGTGTGTTCCAACCCCCTCCCCCCGCATCGCTCCCCCACTCCTGCTACCAAAAAGTCCCTCCGCTCTGACCACATATGGAAATGGCCGACGATCCCCCATCCACGCCCCGCGCTGGGGATTCCCCCGTCCTCCCCCCTCCCTCGCCCCGCTCCCCCCACGGACGCCTCTCGCCCGCCACCTGGAACCCTTACAAACCCCCCCGCGCTCCCCTCCCCCACACCCCCAACTCGTGACTGTGTCTCAGTCAGCGGAGAGGCGCGCGCTAGGGATGGGGTTGGTGGGTGGATGGGGCGGGCGGGGGATGGAAATAGACGGCGGCTGCAGCGGCCGCTGACGGAAATAGCCCCCGGAACTCGGGCGGGGTTCCGCCCGCTGCTGATCCCCTGCGCCGTCGGTATTTCGGCGGAGGAGGAGGGGGTCGGGGGTGGGCGGGGAATAAATCTCCAGGACGGGAAATAGACGGAGTATTTCTTTTCCAGACCAGGGGTGACTCCCTTTTTGAATCGAGGATACCTGGACGGCGCGTGACATTGAGAAAATTCGTTTGAGAATGATCTTGTTCCCGTCCGCGGAAAAGTAATTGGCTGCTGTAATGCGCCGGAACATATTTCCGTTAGACTGAAAGCACTATGTTTTTTCGAAGAACATGCGGAAGAAAATCTTTTCACTCCCGACCGACCACCCACAGCGATCAATCCGAAGGCTTGTATTTTGTGAGCGAAGACTCGGCTCTCCTCTGCTTCCAACTGCTAAGCTGAATTCACTGATGATGATTCTTCAAAATGAAACTGTAACTGGCCTCACTTCGTGGAACTCGTCCATTATTCCAAGAAAATGCGGGAGATGCCGCGAGTGCAACTTTTAACGGAGTCATCCGCTAAATGTGCATTACAATGCAGAAATTTCATAACCCCTTGACCGGGATCCCGGTTAAGGGGAATGATGTTTACCCTTTGAAATGTCGGCATTTTGTTCATTATTGTTGGGGAAGGAGCCAAGACACTAAGTTTGGACATTAAAATATGTTTTAAATATGTTTTTCTAGGACGTGGTTTCGTTACCAAATAACATCATCGAGTGGGAAACACATGAAATTCACTGTTCATATGGGGTGTATATTATATTATATATATATATATATATATATATATATATATATATATATATATATATATATATATATATATACGATTGTACGGAAAAACTCACACGAGTGGCACAATAATGGGCTGACACAATATAACACAGATATAATAGAATAGCAACATTTAAAAGGACACTCACACGGTAAATTGTTCGAGCTTTCGGCCCTCTCAGAGGCCTTCTTCAAGTGAGGCCACTTGAAGTCTTCAAGTCTCACTTGAAGAAGGCCTCTGAGAGGGCCGAAAGCTCGAACAATTTACCGTGTGAGTGTCCTTTTAAATGTTGCTATTCTATTATATTTGTGTTATATTGTGTCAGCCCATTTTATATATATATATATATATATATATATATATATATATATATATATATATATATATATATATATATATATATATATATTAAATATGGGAAATGTGAATGTGACATTTGAGACATGTGATTGCTGCGGATAGGTCTCCTACCCAACAATCTACTCCTATTTTCTGCAACACATAAATGAATGTTACCCGTGTCTTTCTAGCAGACACCTTTGCAAAATCTACGAAGCAGACAATTACCAATTGATTTTCTACTACGTTTCACTTTACTGATAAACCAATTACTACTAAGGCATCACATGTGCTTCTCGCCTTCCTAAACCCAAACTGGTTTTCCCCTAAGCAATTAATTAGCCTGCTGTTAATTATCTTACTATTGAGCCTAAAAAATACTTTAGTTTCGTTACATCTTTTGATAGTGACAATGGGATTATGGTGAGGGTGTAATTAATATCGGTGGATACATTCTTAATGTTTTACTAACGAAATTAGCATTGAAATATTAAGTGATACGGACATTTCTTATTTCGTCAAATATAACTTGATGCTGATGATTTGAATTCTGTGTAAAATTACGCTCAACAATTTCTTCAAAAATCAAGGAATTGTATGATACAATACCCTTCACGTACTAAGGGAATTAAATTATTGATAACTCGAAATATGAGCATATGCTTATAATAGTATGGTTTGGCCTCCAGTGCAGATGAAGTGGAAGCATGACAAGTGGGAAGTTGATATCCCAGGATAAACCCCGTTTTGCAGAGCGATTTCTCTTGGGCGACAGTTCCACCATGCTTAGATGTTTTTATTGTCAGAGTGTGAATGCCCAGACCCATGCTTGGAATGAAGTTACTCCATAAAAATTACCAAGTCGTAGAGATTAGAGAGAAATTCTATTTGTTTCGTGTTAAGGGTTATTCATATTTATTTCGTCGCAATTCTATGTCTATCATAATTTCCTTGGGGCACAACTATTCCTTAATTTCTAAATAAAATGTTATCTATTTTGTACATTAGCAAACTTTGAAATGATCATAAACTATCCAGCCATCTTTTCATACACAATGTGAGCACTTGATCAAGACTTGACATATTATATTTATTTAAATTGTCATTGTCAGTCTTTATCTCAGTTAATTCGTTTTTAAACTTCCCATCCGCTACAATAAGGAGAATATATTTTGTTACTAGTGGTATACATATGTCTTCCATAAATTGTTCTACTTCATACTCGGACTTCAGGGTTTATGATTTTTGTATTTTTTATTAAGGTTTTCGCCACTGGTTCACTTCAATTGTCTTTTGTTTTGGGACATGGCTCACTTGTGAATCCACCGATTTTGGAAACGTCTGCTGGAAAGTTAAAGGTCCGTTCACTCACACCCTTCGATTAACTGCCTGCCCACCCCACCACCCAACACCACACCCAACAGCACTCTTTGGCGTTTCCTGCCGACTGCTAAGATTTTATCCCATATAAAATCACCATTTCCTTATTTTTCAAAACCCTGACTATTCCTTCCGATGATTTTTCATGGAAAAATACTGATATTCTGATTTGTACAACGTATTTTATGACCTACGCAGTATTACGTGGTCCATTTTCATGTGGTAGTGATGTTTCAATTTCTTGCTTGTTGTGTCCTGGCTTCCGTGTTGTAGAATGTCTTTCGTGCTGCATCATGGGGTGCAGTTTTTTAGTTGTTTTGCGGTATATGTGTTTGCATGAGTATTGGATGAAGGGATTTTTGCATGAGTGTGTGCGCTGCTGTGGGTGTAATTTTCCGTGTTGTTTTTTTTGCATGTGGTATTTTTCTTTTTTACGGTTGGTGACCTAACACCCCCCGCCACACGCCCTTGCGGCGGCTTGCGGGGTATTATGTAGATGTAGATGTAGATTACAAATTTGTGTTAAATGAGTAGATATTCATTTATAAAAACTTTTCCTTCATTAACTCCCGTAATATAATATTCCCGTTGGTTTCTTTTTCCCCACTTGAGATCCAAAAAATAAATCCCCACTCCTAATCTCATGTACCATTGTTTACTCCACTAAAGGAGGGGTAACGCCCGGGAACGCTTTTCGATTATTTTCCACGTTTCGCGATCTAGGCGACTACATGAACAACTATATTTACTGTACTCATTTCGTAGAAAATATGATTTACTTTTCATCTGTAAATTGTTCACTATCAAAATACCGAAAGTGATAGTTTAAATCTAAATTCAATACGCTTGGTTGACTTATCGGATTTTCACTTGAAAATGAATCGTTCTTCAATCAGTGGACGCAGTGGTGCTTGACATCGGTCGCACGGGTCTATTTATCACTCATCGCCACGGCGCGGCGGTTATGGTGGCCGAGGACGCTTACTTATGTCATTTCCCTCTTATGTATGGTTATGCGGCCGTCCACCACCATACATACCAACATATATCTTGAGTCAAGCACCTTCTGATACACAACATTTATTGTTTTGTCATCAGGCGCAAGAAAAAATAAAGCGGATGGTTTACCAACACGTGAACATGCTTGCATATAATTGACAATGAGAAAAACATGGGTTTTCTAGATTCAGACCACAAACACTCAACGATTGGCCTTGTGATATGTTAATTGTCATCTCGAATGCAACAGGAATTGGAAATTGAATTCGTTTAAACTCAAAGCGCATATCGGTTGGTATCATGGGAATCCTCGGAATGAGAACTTCCTTATCTTTGAAATTTCCTTTGAGTATAGTCGCGTGAATCAAATTGATCATCAGTTTTTTAATCAACAAACGCGTTCCATTGCGCAATTTTGGTTGGCTTAAGTTTCAAAGCATCATGACCACCGAGCCAACCTTCAGCTGTTAGTTGTGCGGTGGTAAGCCAGGCACATCCAAGGAGTTTAAAAATTCAGATGGAGAGTTGGTGACTTCGTCTTCGTTGTTACAAAGTCAATATATTTGAATGAATGCATATTACCAACGATTTCATTCTGAATTAGGAAGTTTAAGTCATCCACATCTTTGTTCTTAGCCGCCAAAATTGCTCGCTCACTCAATAATTTGTGATTTTTGTGGTTATCAATGATGTTCGGGAACACTTTGTTGATGAGCTCATCTTTTGGTGAAACGAAATTGCAACTATTCCGAGGAAATGAAATCAATCCGCTCGATTCGTCGACAGGAACACGGCCATTGCCGATAGTCAACAGTTGCTTGGAGAAATCTTCAGCAGATGGATCGTTCAGCAAAGCAATTCTCATGTTTGTTGTCAGTTGAAGTTTCTTCACATAGCGCAACAGATTCGATGATTTGAGGCAAGCGTTTATTTCATCGGCAGCAGTCAATCTTGGAATGACTGGCAGTGTTTGGCGGAAATCGGCAGACAGTAAAATCATTACGCCACCAAATCATCTCGAGTCAATGCTCAGATCTTTAAATGCCCGGTCAAATGCTTCCAATGCGCGTTTGTGCACTATCGTGCATTCATCCCATATGATGATTTTAGATGCTACTAAAGTTTTGGCCATTGCGGACTGCTTCGAAATGGTACATTTCACTTGCTCAGAATTTTATAGGTTTAACACTGAATGAGCCATTCGGCATCCTTCCCACAATGTGGCCACCATGCCAGATGAAGCAACTGCTACCGCAATGTCCGATCTCGCAAGAACAGTGTTCAAAAGCAGGAGTGTCTTCCCAGTTCCACCAGGGGCATCCAGGAGAGATAAGCCAACATTTCCATCATCAATTGCTTTCATTAATGTATCATATACTTCTTTCTGTTGGGGGTTCAGGTGGGATATATTTGTTTAAACTGATTAGTCAAATTCATGTCGATCATATTCACGTTCACATTCCAATTTTCGAATAAACGCGTTCATTACACGATCTGACGCGGTATTCCTTACTTCACTATTAACTGCCGCACATGAGGTAAAACTTCTTCAATCAACAGCAAAGCCTGGTTATGCATCTCCTCAAAAAACCAAATATCATTGAAATAGACGATACGATACGATATTTTCCGATACGACATCACAATACGATACGATATTTTAATGGATATCCTGCTATTATTGGCTGAGATGAATCCAATAAACCCAATTTCATTAAAATCGACCATACTATATTTTACGATACGATACTTTTACGATATTTTAATGGTTATTTTGCTATTCTGGCCTGAGTCGTACAGAAAAAACTAAAAATAATTAATATCGAACAGCCGTTCTTGATTTATAAATGGTGTAACTAAACTGTTCATTGATGGTTAGGCGGTACTAAGTTCGCCGGTTCAGCTAGTATGATATACAATACAAAACAGATTTTTTTACAAACGATCTTAAAATATCGTACAAAAAAGAAGAATCTTTAATGTTAATCCGTAGGTCTAATAAATTCAAACCAAAAGGAGATATATCGATAAAATTAAGTTTTAGGATTGTCTGAATGGTTCCAAGAATTTCCAAAACTTTAATATTTAAGCATACCATTGGTGTAAAAGACAAGTATTGCCCCAAAAGTGACAGAATTGAAAAAAAAATATTGCCAGAATGGATATATTCACTCCAAAGACTATACAGTTGCACCCCTGGTGCGTCCGCACACCGCTCCTAGGAGGTTTTCTACGCCTCGTACACCTTCTGGGAGTCGGCGCACGGAATGCTACTAGGTTCCCTCGTCACGGCCTGTTATAACGCTTCCACTGAGCCGTAGGGATGTCCTATCAGCACGGATTTGATTTGGGAGAAGAGGAAAGAGTCTGGTGGGGGATTGTCTAAACAATTTGCTCCCTCACTCACATGATTGAGAAGCTCTTGGCAGATCCGCGTGCGAGTTTCCTTTTGTTCGTCCGAGAGCACTCGCGGCACCAACTTCGGACACACCTTTCTCATGCCCATGTTTTCGGTCACAAGTCGATACACATCACTTTTAGGAATGCTAAGTTCATCAGAAATCATGCGAACACTTAATCCGCGATCTCTGACCAAGAAAGCCGTCACTCTCGCAAAATTTCCCCCAATTTTTGAGTTCGAAGGGCATCCTGAACGTTAGGCGTTTTAAAAAAACTTCTCTACCCTTTCGAAACAACTTTTACTACTCAAAAACACCAGATCTACCCATGTTGTTATCATCATAAGATGCCTTTAGCATGTCATGAGTCTCTGTCCCGGTTTGGTCGAGTTTCACTCAAAATTTGATGGCGCAGCGCGATTCCAATAACCGGTTCATGACGGAGCGTGACGAGGGTACGTTATAGAGGTTTTGCAACCGAACGATCCGCGGTCCGCAAAGGCTGAGATCCAACTGCCACCGGGCTCCGGCTTTGCCTGAGACGCCCCTCCCTCGAACCCCGCCAGAGAAACCGCCGCCCGTCCCTCCGTCTATCCGGGAAAAAATAAGTCGTACTACTTATAGGACAGACATTGTACTTCTCGGATTAAGTTTTTTTTATTTTTTTGAGGTTTTTATAAATATCAAGATTCTATCCTTATGTCCGAATGTGTTTTTAACTTCTAATAATTTATTAACAACATCAATCTATTCAGTTCAAATTTTTAATTATGTTGACTACGAATCCATAACCTGAAGAGAAAACTACTGAATAAAATTTTCAGTGTTAGGGGCCAGAGTGCGTGGGTTCGGTTCCGGATGACGCCGCTGGGAACCCCCAGCTTCTATCTAACTACATGGTAACTGCCCGCCACCGCTCGGGTGTTTGGCACGTGTGATGACTACACTAAGCATGTGACATAAAAAATGAAGTCTTTCTTAAATTGTAGAAACAATATATTTCTGTAAAATTTCTGGTTTTGGGAACTTTTTTCCACTTGTAATCTTCCTCCACCTTCCCCATTTATCCTATCTTTCACATTCATGCGTGATTCTAACCTTTTTCCTTATATCTATCCATTTGAGTGTATGTTCGCCTATTGGCGGATTTTTCGTGTTTGAATTTACATACATACGTACGAGAGGGTGTGTGTATATAAACATAAATGTATATCTATGTGTATATATACATATATACAAATATATATATATATATATATATATATATATATATATATATATATATATATATATATATATATATATATATATACACATTCAAACACGAAATCCCGCCAAACGGCGAATAAATACTCATATATACAGAAACAGATATAAGGAAAAGGGATAGGAACACATATAAAGGACGAACACAATAGAGGTGGGGAAGGCGGAATCGAACGGATCACAAGAGTAAAAAATATATTATTCGCCGTTTGGCGGGATTTCGTGTTTGAATGTGTATTTGGCCAATGTGGCTCATCTCTTTCTTCTGGCTATGCGTGCCACGAAACGCACTGTTCCTTTCCTGTATGATGTTGTATGAATTCTAACCCACTGTCCTTTCCTTTCCTTGTGTATTGTCTATTTCTCCTTTGGTGGGTGAAACGGCCCCCTGACGCCATCTCTTGGCTGAAAGAATCGGGGCGCTTGGCGACATATTAGACCCACGGATCTCAGGGTAAATTGACTATCCTCGATAGCTCAAGTGGTTAAGAGCATCCGCCCGGCAAGTGGAAAGATCCGGTGTTCGAGTCCCGGTTGAGGAAATATTTTTTACTCTTGTGATCCGTTCGATTCCGCCTTCCCCACCTCTATTGTGTTCGTCCTTTATATGTGTTCCTATCCCTTTTCCTTATATCTGTTTCTGTATATATGAGTATATATATATATATATATATATATATATATATATATATATATATATATATATATATATATATATCTATGTGTATATATATACATATATACAAATATATATATATATATATATATATATATATATATATATATATATATATGTATATATATGTGTATATATGTGTATATAAAGGTGACTAAATGGATTTTGTAAACGTATATGTACACGTTGTAAAACGTTTATAAGACACTAGCAGGAAAAAGGAAGAAAGGAGCCTTTATCATTAACCATGAGCCTTCATTCTCCTCCCTATTCCCCAATAAAGATAGCCTTTTCTCCCAAAATATCTATGTAAATTTCAATGTCTGGTAAAAGAAATTGGCAAAGAGTCTCAGAAATAAAATGATGCGTCAACGTCTGTGCCCTTCCCTCAGTTACCGCCCCCTCCCCTCTGACCTTTGGCTCGAGCGGAGACGTCATCATTGCAGTTCCTATGTGATCTCAAATATTCCTTTCCAAAAGCTACAGGTGGATTTACTAGTCCTCTAAAATTAGACTTTAATGTGTTGACATAAATCTTTCATAATCGCATATTGAGTAATCTAGGCGGTGCTATGCTGTACCATTTATTGCCATCGGCAGACTCACTAGGTGGGAATTTCATGGATACGCAAGCCGATGTGTGGCATTTTGAAACGGTCCATCATCTTTTCCACTGTTCGCAGTGCAACCATGGAGACGCGGGAGCTTAGCCTCGCGCTAGTGGCCTGGGCGGCCCGTGTTCATATCCAGGTGCAACCTCTGAGAATCCCCAATCTTCACGCCAATTGTGTGGTTTTGCAGGGAACCATATCTTCCGGGAAAACCTCGTAATCATAATCGATAATATATCATTATTATTTTCATAGGATAAGGAACTCTTTCCCTCTCTTTCGCCTTTCTAATCGAACTTGAACAACGAGTTTTCTTTCGGAGTTAGCATTTTGCGGCTTACACCTGAGTATATCCTTGATATCCGCCTTAATGATTCTAAGACAAATACACTTCATCACTACAGCATTATCGATTATATAGTAGTCATAAGATAAGTTCAAATTACTGTTATCAGATAAATATATCGACGGAAGGGTGGCCTTATGTGCTGCCAATTATCCATGAATCGTAAATTACATTGAGATAATGTCATTCCAAACCAGCTTGGGCACAACTCACAACAAATACGCATTAGAGGGTTTGCCTGTCCCTTCAAATCGAATTCGCGTGAGAAGTTGGAGAAAACTCGACCCCCCCTTCCTCCCGGGGAGCTTAACTGTCAATGCGCGCCAATCAATGAAATGGATGGAGCAAGCCTGACGAGATGCACCACGGATCCATTCAATCCTAAGCATGAAACGTTCCCCAACCAACTTCAGCCATGCGAGTTTGCTCTTTATCGTGACCCTCGCGGTCAGCTAATCTTCGTCTTTCTCCTCCTCAACTGCGCTGCTGACACAATGGTATGCGTTTGCATAGATTACCGCGAGGCACTTGGTAATTGGCAGATTAACATACACTATCCGACACATAACAGTGAGAGAGAGAGGGGGAGAGATTGAATCTGAACGGGGTGGATGGGGGAGAACGGGGAGAGGGGGGAGGGGAAGGACAATCGCCAGTCAATGGGAGGGAACAGGACCTCCTCTGTCGTCGTCGTAGAGCGGCTTTGCGCAACAGGCGACGCGCGCCCGGCGCACTTGTGCGTCGACGGGCGACACCTGACGGGGGATCTCGATACTTCTCCGTCTCCGGTTCGACGGGGTTGAAATAAATGTCGAGAGAGCCTCGAGAAATTTCTCGGCCGGTCGGCGTCAGCACCTCGTCCCCTGCACCTCACGCCTCCCTCCCTGACGTCACTGATAACACATCCGCGAGTGCACGCGCGGCTCAGCCGGCAGGAGGTCACGCTTCTTTGTAGAATCCGCGAATAAGACGCAGGAGTATGATGCAGGAGCAGTAGAGCAGACGCGATAAAGCATCGGGAGGGCGCCCGGCAAACATCACCGCCTCAGGGAACCCGAACGCTTTAGAGCCAAGGTTTTGAACTTTCCATATTACCCATCTACATCTACATCTACATAATACCCCGCGAGCCGCCGCAAGGGCGTGTGGCGGGGGGTGTTAGGTAAAAAGGAACCATCTCCGTGGACCATAAAACAACTTCCCCAACGCTACAACTCTCGTTACATCAGTAGTCTGTCGGTTAGGGTTAGTTTTCGATACAACCTGGCGCTGTACACTTCCAAGCACTCTCTCACGAGGCGAACAGAATGGTTTCAGGCGTCACTTTGTGGAAGCGATTCATTTCAGAAAAATAAATACTTGGTTATTCCACATAACTTTTTATTAAAACACGACCCAGGTTTCGACTTACAAAGTAAAGGTATCAGGTAAAGTACAGAAAGACACAGAGCTTTATATAGTAGACAGAGAAGAGGAGGGGGAAGGTGGTTCAGAGGTGGGAGGAGTGGAAAGAGAAGGGAACCTATTATGCATGTTTGGGGGGAGGGGAGCAAGGCGGTTGGGTATGGCGTCCGGGTGGGAGAGGTCGGTTGGGTAGGGCTTCAGGGGGGGAGAAGGGCTGTAGAACAGAGGGAGGTCCAGAAGGGGGGAACGGGTGGAATAAGTTAGGTCATTAACTAACATACCCCTATGATGACTGTTCTTTGAAATTTCCAATCGTTCCAAGGCATCCAATCTTAAGCCTTTTTTCTCTATATGTAAAATTTTAGGGACAAAGTCGCTGGAGTGGTTGTTTTCTAAAAGGTGTTGCGCAAAATTGAAAGAAATATTTCCGTTTTTAAAACAGGCGAAATGTTCCTTTACACGGTCACTGAGTTTCCTCCCGGTTTGCCCAATGTAGGAGGCTGAGCACTCACAGCTCAATTGATAAACTCCACTCCTTTCCATAATGGGAATTTGGTCTTGGCAGTTAGATAAAAGGTTCCCTAAGTTGGCTCTATTATAGAAGGCTGGTTTAATTTTGTTTTCTGCAAAGTATCTGGTGACTTTACGGGATAAATTTCCCAGAAAGAGAATTCTTGTCCACTTCGAGACGTCTTTTTTGGGGGTTGATTCGAAAATCGATTTGACCGCTATTTTCTCTAATTTTTTTCGATACAATTTTTCACTAATTGGGAGCAAAAGCCGTTGTTTTCAGCTATCATTTTTATTATATTAAGTTCTATTTGGGTATTTTGTGGAGACAAAGGAATGCTAGTCAAACGGTGGACCATGGAGTTAACACCGCTAATTTTTGTGGGAAATGATGTCTAGACGTGGAGTGAATGATATGATCCGTGCAAGCATCTTTACGAAAAATGGAGAAGTCCAGTTGCCGATTATTTTTAGTTATAGTTACATCTAAAAAGTTAATGGATTCGTTGAGTTCTTTCTCCATAGTGAACTTAATGTTTTTGTCCTGGGAATTAAGACTTATCAAGAAGCTATCGAGTTGTCTTTGTGAGCCAGCACATACACAAAATATATCGTCTACGTAACGGTGCCAACAGGCTATGTTTTTCACCAAGTTGTTGGAAGAGGAGAACAGAACACTTTCCACCTGGTCCATATAGATGTCCGCTAGTAGAGGAGATACAGGGGATCCCATGGCCAGGCCATGGGTTTGTAAGAAGTACTTCCCGTTGAACTTGAAATAGTTCTGTGATACACATGTTTTTAGAACCAAACAAAGAAAAAGCTCTCACGAGGCACTAAGTATCCACAGATCCACTACAACATATTAAAATAATTCGTTCTTTAGCTCTTCATACTTTCTATCTCCCTTAATTCCATCCAAAACGCCTACTCTTCTCATCCCTTACCTCACTTTCCCAACATTTTCTCCTCTATACATCACCATCCTCAGCATCCCATTGCCTCTCCGTATCAACTTTCCCTGACTTCTACCCACCCCTAATTTCTCTCGACAACCATAAAACACCACCAAACTCTTCCTCGTTTGTTTTCCTTTCTGTTCAAATTCACATAATTAGCCACACCCAGATCTAAAAAGCCTCTAAATCTACGCTCCTCCTCCTATTGCCTCCATGAACAAATTTCGGAGCCATGCAGAACTACGCTTCTTAATAAAATATTTGATTAATCTTTTCTTTAAGTTAACATCAACAGTCCTTGTCATAAGTTCCTTCCTTGTCGTAAAAATTTTCTTCATATCTTGCTCTTGCTTTCCTACGTCACTTTTTTTTATAAAAACTTATCATTCTCAATAACATATAATTCTGTCTATACGTGCTGTTTACAGGCTCTAAACAAAAATTTAACTATAAAGAAAAATCAGGTTTTAAGGCAAATTGGAGAGTTATGGTATATATAAAAAGCTGACTTAAGGGATAATGAACTTTCACTTGGAGTGAAGAAAAGATTTAGTTGAAGGAAAAGCAGGAAGTTTCAGGTTATAAAGGATGAAATGTCATGGGAGGAGAGATGACTGTTCGGAGAAATTCGGAGAAGCCCCGAAAAATGGACGGAAGTCATATCGTGCGTAGTGAGTGTCAATGGGATGTTGAAGACTGTAAGATAGGGAAATATTTAGGATGAGTAAGTTGAAAGGGGAAAAAAATGAGCTATATGTTGGAAGGAACGAAGGGAGGCAGGAAGTATTGGAGTTGAAGCTTGGTTTATTGTATTGCATGAGACGCATGTTAGACGGGGTTCAGAAGTGTAGCATTACATAGTCCATTGTTTAATCAAAAACCAACCTTGATCGAAAAATTAACACTATTAATAATAATAATAACAATACTAGCGGGGTGCGGTAGGGAGATGCTTAGTCAGCTGCGGCGGTTCCACTTAACTCTGAATTAAGTGATGGATCTTCTTAGAGGAAATACAAATACAATTCAAAACAAATTAATGATACCCCGACGGTGTCCTATCAAAGCCTCGAAACATCGCAGACATAGGAGAGTTATTCCAAGCAATTCCAAGTGGTGGTTGGGATTTCCAGTCGAAATTAACACGAATTACATTAAGATACTACTAAGTTACCAGCACCACTGGCAAGTTATAAAGGGATTTAGTCAACTTGATATCGTATGGAGTGTCGAGAATTGAGATGTCTATAGAAATGATAATTTGAGTGGTTAAGTGTGGCAAAGATTATTTTTCAAATGCAGCAATGCCAAAATGCAACCTCATTACACACAACAAGAAAATGAATAATTATAAAATCTTAATTAGAACGATTGTTACGCCCAACAGTGGAGTGTGGAGTCGAATACTTCGGACATCATTTCCTGAAGAAGTTTTGAGAGAAAAATCGTTTCTAATGACATTTGGTCCTGCAAGAGCAGCGGATATTGAGAAATAATAATGAAATAAATAGTATGTGCCGCGATCTAGTGCTCTTTCTTAAGGCTAGAAGGTCAAGTCGGCGAAGTCAGGCAATGAGGACGCCAAACGGAGGATATCTTACAAGAGAAACTTGTGGAAGGTCGCATGGAAGCAGTGAGGAAGACGGTGGTTGTGAGAAGCAAGGAGGGGGTGGGAAGGCTTGAATGGCGTGGGAACGGGAGACGATAGATAGAGGGGCGCCGAGTTGCGCCGGCGGAAAGGGTTGTAGGCCGATCACGCGGAGGACGCCGAGTACCGCAGGAGGCTGTATCTGAGGGCATGAAGGAGGGGAAGTCGTCTATGGGCATCTATTCGGGCGCCCTCTGGTGCCGCCCAAAAGCCCATTCCCTCACATTCACTTCCCGGCGTGGCATTGCGCAATTCTATGTTAGGCAATAGATCACTGCATGAGGCATCCATTTCGATAGCGTTTCACGCTTAAACACCCATCTCCGCGGATTCAGTTGCAGCCATCCGCGGTTTACCACAGTCCTCATCCGTCGAATCGTCTAACTTCTTGCCGCATTCGTAACGGATGCGTCTGTGCCTCGGGATCCTTTGCCCGAGTAATAATTTCATGTCATGCGTCTAGTTTGCGTATTATTTCAATTATAAACTAGGAAATTTTAACATGGCACGAGGCAATCGATCAATTTGGTATTCAAATAATAGTCAATGCGGAAGGCGGAGCGATAATTGAATGTCCAAAGACGTCCGCCGTCGTTCAGCGGTGTGGACCATCCGCTTCGTATTAATTTATTTTAGTGGTAAGTGATTGCAGGGATTTAAGTCTCGTACGCCCTCATTAAAGTGGATATTCAAAGTACCTTTAGATTAAAACAACACTCTCAGTAAGCGTAAGGGTAGCGTCAATATAAATATGTCAATCAATCGTCGTTCAAAAATTTACTGAATGCGTACACCTAGCCGAACTGAAAGAAGTCAATGTTCCTCTGGTCTAACCCTCTTTTTACAATATTATTTACGACTCGAAACGACAGTAAAATACATCAAAAACATTACTTCGAATTTATACAATCAATATCGGTCTGTATATCGGATGCAACGTGGATTAATTCCTTCGGCTTATTGGTACTGGTTATATTATTAGAAAGACTACTCTGAATCCTAAATTATTCCTCATGTGACCATTTCGTTTCACAAAAGCCAACAATTATCTACGAGAAAAATATCAAGAGAATATTTAAAATGTGGTTGACCTAAAATTACATGGTAGATGGTAACATCATCTACATCTACATGATAGACATATCTACCCTCAGATATTCGCGAAGGACATCTCATTAAACCTCCGCTGATTGCGCTTGATAAGTGCCCGAAGGGGATATGTACGAGTCAACCTTTCTGCTTATTGCACTAAAAAAACAACAACAAAAGTAAAAACTTTGGTTGTTGGAAATTAGGAATAAAATAATCAAAGGTAGTGCTATCAGACAAGACAAATTAATAAAGTTATGTGAATGATCGAGGTAATTCTTCGAGAACAAATCTGTACTGCTCTATATCACACAGGTAGGACTTGCACACTCCTAACATAAGATGAACGGCAAAGAGATTGGTGTGGAGAATAACTGGGAAGGGTATAAATCTTAGCCAAAACAATGAAATACACACTCAACTTGTTGGATGGTTTAATTTTATCTGAGAGAGACGACGACCGACGGAGGGTGGCTGGGGAAATTGGAAGAAGAGCACGTTGATGTCACCCGATTGAAGGGAAATAAGCCCAGTGGTGTATTGGATGGATATATAAAGTGAAAAATGCAAGGATACAAAAATAGAATGATCACATTACTATTTGGTAGACTACCATGTAATGTAGGTTCCGGCTTAACATCGCGATATTTCTTAGCTTCGTATAAAAAGACACAGCCCACACCCCATACTACATTTAATAGTTCTTCAATTCCGCAATCTACCCACCTCCATCCATTTTGTTCAACATCCCTATCTGTTTCCTCCACCTTCCTCGTTTATCTACGGTTCTCCCCTTCCACACAGTCTTCAAAATTCCAAAATGCTCAGCATCCGCCTTTCCTGCCTCCTTTGAATTACATTTAACAAACCTCGACCTTTTCCACCATGCCTAGTACTTCGTTTGTTTTCCTTTCTGTTCACTCCACCTTCTCCATCCATCTCCACGCCCACATCTCTCTAAAGCCTCCAATCAACGCCTATCATTCTGGATCTTCGTCCAAGTTTCCGCGCCGTGTAAACCACGCTCCATATCAATGTTTAAAAAGGCCTTTTCTCAACATCCTTACTCAAAGTTCTTGCCATATACTACCTCTTCTATTCGTACGCTTCTCGGCTAAACAAATTATTTCTCTGATGTTGCTGCTGTTTTGACCATCTTAGTTTAAAACACTTGCGATACAAGGAAATTTTTTTACCTGCTCTAGTTTTTCCCTAAAATTCTACGTAACGTTTTACGTAATTAACCCAAATTTTAACCATGTCCAACATTATATAACTAACTCTTCCTCCCTCCTCATCCTCTCTTTTCCTCCACCATTATTCCCTTCAGCACAGTCCACAGGCACTCCTTTCTACTCATACCGTGTGCCCCTAACCTCTTGATTATCTTCACCAATTCTACCTCTTCACTCCAATCCCTTCGCATCACCTCCTCATTCTTCATTCTATCCTCCTCCCGTCTAATTCCTTCCATCATCCTCCTGCTCCACATCTCGAAGACCTCTATTCTTTTCTACTTCTATTCTTTTTACTTCATTTTTCCGCAGAGTCCATGTCTCCGCTCCTTACCATATCACTTTCAATGTGCTAAAGTTTGCCAAATTCTTCCTCAATTCCTTTTTCAAATGTCTACAAAGTAGCGTCTTCTTATTATCAAATCCCACTTTTCTAGACTATTCTTCATTTGATTTTCTTGGAACTGGAAATGTCTTTGGAGATCGCAGTCCTGACCGGTAGGTTATTCTAAACAGCAATAAACCAATGGCGAGGGATGCCATCGAGGATCGGCTAGCTCGAGGTGGCCCATGGAGTGGATTGATTACCCATGCACTTGATGATGACGACATGGAATCATTTCCGACCGCGTGTAATTGACCCGAACCCTTGCTTTCCGTGACGGAGGAGGAAGGCGATAGAGAGACACACGACTGCATCAGCCGCGGCGATGAAGACCCGAGAACATCATTTGCACGGTACCCTATCACGCCACCGCCCGTCATGTAACCGATTGAAAACACGAAACCAAGGGAAAGTGGATTGAAACAAATTATGTGGGATACTTTTAAATCGTCCCGACATTTTGAAAACCAGCCGAAATGAGTATTTTATTTATGAGCAAAAC